>NC_136619.1:20950111-21237611 GCF_933228915.1 Telmatherina bonti | reverse complement strand
CCATGTCTGATATTAGTATGCAAAGCAGGGGGACAGACAGCTAGTTCCAATATCTTGTTGTTTGGCATTGATTCAATGTTAGCTAATTGTCATCCTGTGCATGTACTTTAGCTTGTGTGTATACATAGATGTGTCACATGTGGAAAATGTGCTTTTAGGTTTAAATGGTCTTATAAACATGAGAATGTGGGGAAAAACAGACATTTAATCAGTGCTGATTTTAAAAAGGCAATGGAAAAAAGTCAATAGAAGGCCTTATGTGTCAATGTGTGTGTGTGTGTGTGTATGTTTCTTTAAATGTGTGCGTGAGTGATTAAACAAGTGCTTCATAGTCTCAGTGGGAGTCTAAAATGGAGTTCTCAGACATGTTATTCTCAACAGTGTGTCTGAGTCTATGTGCGGGTGTGATCATGTGCCAAAAATGTCTTTTGTGCAATCCCCTGTAGAATGCAGTTAACAATATATTAATTATATAAGTGCTGGCTGGGAATGGGAATTATCATCACAGTTGGACATGTGAATGTTTCTTGCCTGTAACAACCAGTTGATTGATAGACTGAATTGTTTTTTTTTTTCTACACACAGTCTGAGCTTTTTACACAGCTGGACAGGTTACTGATCAGAAAAGTAAAACAGGCCACAAAAATGTGCTTTTTATTATAGCCAGCTTACAACTGGTATGATGTTAGAAACCTTTTTCCATATTTAGTATATTTGTGTGTGCATTGGCTTATTAACATGTATTTATAAATAGCTATTTTCACTTTTAATTGAAATTCCATGTTATGAAAAGAATGCTAAAACTGGCTTTTTCTGACAACTTAAAGTAACATTTGAGGACCATCCATGATTAGTTGTGTTCAGGACTGTGTCACATCTAAAAGGCTTGCAACCATCTGGGCTTTGAGATTTTACTAAATGAATTATTGCCATCCTCCCTTCTGTCTCTCCAGATGTCTCGATGGCCTTTACTTTCACATACTTGTCTATGTAATTACCTCCACTGAAAAAGAAAGGCTTTATTTGGAGCTACCACCGTGGTCTTATTAGTGATGTATTTAAAAGGTAAATTGAATTTATTGCACTTTTTGACTACAATATATACAGTAAAATTGTTATCTCTGTGAAATATGTAGATTTTAAAGGTGCGATAAAACTCTTCCCAGACACACAAAGATTGGATTTAAAGATAAATCGAAGGTGATAAGAAGCAGTTGCATCAGAGACAAACGGCTTAAAAGCACCTCTATCATATTCATCAGCACACACGATTCTCCCTCAATCCCACTTGTACTCAAATCTGGGCTGATAGCCTACATGTTATGTCAGTGGAAAACAGATGAAGATATCGCCACACAGTATGTGATCAAGAGTTTAAAGTTTATTATGAAAATGCATCTCATGTCACCGACTTATACATTTGTTGAGAATCGTAAAAAAACTGAATTTTCTTCATCTCAAGGGAAAAGATGTGTTGGCCTCATCAGTGTGTGTGTGACAGACATACAGAGGGACACACAGAGGGAAGAGAAGAGCACAGAGAAGCTATTGATAAGCAGAGTTGACAGCTATCCCACCAAACCAGGGGAATTTTAACACTTTCTGCTTCCTTCTCTCTGTAAAGCCTCTGTGGTCGCAACATCCACATCAGCACAGACCTGCTGGACTGCTGACACACAGCATCAGCCCCTTGTCCACCATCAGCCTCCGAGACAACTGCTTCTCTGTGCCTCCACAAAGTCACGTTTAACTGTGAACACGGAATTTCCTCCACCTGAACATGTCTGCGCGCGCTGCTCATTAACTGGTTGCAAAGTCGTCCCCTCGTACAGAAGATAAATTCCAGCTGTTTCCGATGTGGAGTTTATTTAACTGGTCTGTGATTTATTCTGAACATGGTTCATGTGTTTTGTTGGGGATAACAGCACAGTGTGGAGGCCTGTGGAAAGAGCATGCCAACACTGCATGCAGCCAAACATTGAGCCAAACTTGGCCACTGCACTCCCGCTTCCACTCACGCCAGCAGACGCATAGTTGAGCGTGCGTAAAGGTTCTGTGACTCTAACACGCACGTGAGGGCAAACACCAGGAGATGTGAGCTGGTGCGTGGACATGGAACTCTTAATCACTCTCAAACGCCTACACACACACGCACGCACACACACACACACACACACGCACACCCCAAAGCTGTCTGCAATAACGAAGCGCCACGCATCACCTTTTCCTTCACTCTGGCGTGCACGCGCATACCCAACTGTCCAACCTGCAAACAGTGTGACATCCTCCCGCACACGCGCTCGCATATCTCGGCTTGTACGTAGGTTACAGCAACATGCAGGCAAGCTGGAAACCTCCGAAACTCACCCGTGGACGTGGAGAATTCCCCGATGAGAAGCCCCAGCAGGAGGAGAAGCAGGAGGTCGCGTCTCAGCCCTCCTGTTTTCTTCACGTTCAACCTCCCCATCAGCTGCGTCTCCGGCGCTCCCAAATCCGTCATTTTGCTATGAAATAGATCCAAGCTGGCTTAATTTTTAAGCCCTCTCCCCACCTTGCCGCTCTGCTTGGCTGAAGGAAGCGGAGGGGGGTAAAAGAGGACGGCAGCCCCCCCTCCTCCTTTTTCTTTCGTTTTTATGCCAAATAAAAAAAAACACCCGAAGATCAATCACGATTATCCGCCACACGCATGTCCATGGTAATGTTTGGACAAGACAACCGGAGACAGGTTGACGGTCTCTGATCGGACAACACGCCGCTGGTGTGAGCTGTCATAGCAGAGAGTGGAGGACCGGGACAGAGACACGGGGAGAGAAAGATTTAGTGAAGGAGAAGAGAGAGATGGTCGGTAGGTCCGCACAGCACGGCGCGCGAGCAACGACTGAGGTTTTGGGGGAGGCGGGGGGGAGGAGAGAGAGCGCTTGAGCAGGGGAGAGAGAGACAGACGCAAATAGAGAGGCAGAGGTTAGTCTGGGAGGTAAAGATAGCCGGAAGAGGAGAGGAAGGACAGAAGAAAAAGAGAGTGAAAGAAAGGAAAAGTGGACAGGAGGGGTCAGAGGGGGGGGGGGAGGCAGGTGAGAGGGGAAGGAAAAAACCGTAGAGGGGAAAGGTGGAGGACTGAGAAAGTGGGGGAAGAAAAAAGAGGAATGACAGGAAGGTAGGATGTATGAAAACGTGGGGAAGAAGGAAAAGATATTGAGCCTGAAGAAATGAAAGAGGCGAGAAAACGAAGAGAGTGATCAGAGTAGAGAGGGACGTGTGGCAAAGGGGTGGGAGGAAATGTCAACATTTTAAAGGAAGGAAAGAAGAAATGGAATTAGTGAGATGTCGGGGTTGATAAACTGACATGAAGGAAAAAGGGGGAGATAAGAAAAGTTATCAAATCAAAAAATAAGGATGAGACGAAGGAAAGAGAGGAAAGACGAAGAGTGGAGAACGAGAGTGGGTGATAGAGAAGATGGAGAAAGGAGCTTAAGGAAAGAAAAATGGAATGTCGGAGAGATGGAGAAAAGAGGCATTCATTCATTCATTTTCCGAACCGCTTATTCCAATTCAGGGTCGCGGGGAAGCTGGAGCCTATCCCAGCTGGCTTTGGGCGACAGGCAGGGTACACCCTGGACAGCTCGCCAGTCCATCGCAGGGCCACACAGAGAGATGAACAACCACACTCAAGAGTTGACAAAAGGAAAAAAGAGAAAGGATGAGGGATTTACAGTTATGGAAGAGAAAGAAAAGGAAAACAGAATGAGACGGGGCCAGGGTTTAATATTGGAGCAAAGTCTGAGTGGGGGGTGTGCACAGAAGCATGGGATTAAAAGGAGGGAAAAAGAAATGAACAAAGTTGGAGGTAAAGACAGATTAAAAGAGAAAAGGAAAGGACAAAATGACAACTTGAGAAAAAGAAAAAGAAAAGGGACAGACAGAAAGATGGAATAGTGGGAGGGACGAGGGGAAAATGGAAAAAGCAATGAACTGATCTACAACGACAGAGTTAACTAAAGAAAGCGCAAAAAGAAAAAGACCCCAAGAACAATGGCATTGCTGTCATACAAACTCACACACCCATACATACATACACATGTATATATATATATATATATATATATATATATATATATATATATATATATATATATATATATATATATATATATATATATATATATATATATAAAATTTACTTTGATATACTTACATAAGATCACAAAGTCTTTGCTTCCCAAATAAAGTTACATGTTAGTTACTATTGATCCACGGTCCCTCATGTCATATACGGAGGATCATGCTAACAAGATTACAACACTACAAATGCATCATGAAGACTTTGCCTGCTGAGCTACAGAGATGACCAACAGCAGCGTCATTTTGTGGCAAAGGCAGATTTACACCAGCTGCTTCAAGTTTGTTCTGCTGAAGCAACACAAGATTTTAACAATGCAAAGGAAGAGTTGCTCATGGGACGCTTCACTATTCACTGCAACTTCACAGCATCAGCCATAGTTGCTTATGAGTTTAGAAAAGGATTCATGACTTTTTGTGATGAAGCCAAATGCACCATCCATACATTTATGATGAACTTAAATAGTTTTAATTTATAATTACAATTGTTTTATGGAATATTTTGTTAAAAAAAAAATAAATAAATAAAAAAAAAGAGTGTGTTTATGTTTTATTGGTGGGTATGGTGGATGGGTCTTAAAAGTCACAGATCGTGTATAAATTCTAAGGCTAAAACAAGTCATAATCTAATGCAGTCAGGAATATTTGTGTGTATTTTTAGTCATTCATTATGTTTCCCTGTGTTAATCAAAATAACCAACAGCACCTTCACTGATACCTCTAAAAGAAAAAGGAAAGACTACTAAATTTAAACTAATCAGATTTTTTGCTTTAAACCTCCAAACAAACCCCTTGGGTCCTTTGACCGCATGCCACAGGCTTTGCCAGCTCCAACAGCTTGGTATTGTTTTAGCATTTATCCTTTGATTTATTAATTTATTTATTTTCATAAGTATTTGCCACAATAGATTTGTCACTAATCTCTCATCTTGTTAATCCACATAAGCACATGTCTTGTTCAGATAGTTAACCATATTAACTTTTCTATCACGTCTTGTACTTGTACATGCCAGAGTGTGTGGTTCCCACATGGGTTTATGTGTGCTCAACAGCTGTTATGTGTTAGTGTATGTCTGTGTCTTAGTGAGTGGCTGTGTGTGTGGGTTGAGCCATTTCACAGCATTACTGTGAGTCATCCATCAAGCTGGTAGCTCTCTGTACACTGGACTACTTTAGTCCAGTGTACATATATATATATATATATATATATATATATATATATATATATATATATATATATATATATATATATATATATATATATATATGTGTGTGTGTGTGTGTGTGTGTGTGTGTGTGTGTGTGTGTGTGTGTGTGTGTGTGTGTGTGTGTGTGTGTGTGAAACTTTTTTAAAACCACAATGAAGATAGATAGATAGATAGATAGATAGATAGATAGATAGATAGATAGATAGATAGATAGCATAAGCTGCAACACGCAGAATTCAGCACCATAGAGAGCGCCTTGTCACAACGCAGTGTAGTGAGGCTGCCATCTGCTGGTGAAAGATAGACTGCAGAACAAAGACAACTTGGAAGAAGAATGAAAATGAAATAGAAATGGTACGATTGAATAGTAAAAACAGGAAGATGCTGAAAGAAATATACGAGGTAGGAAAACAGGACAATGGTAGAATCTGACCATAATTAATAATTGTTTTAATAATTAATCAATAATGTAGATTTGTTCTTTAGCGTCTGCATCTATTTCTATATTATAGTATTACACAAAGTTATCATACATATTAGAATAACTATAACTAATAGAAAGCAACACTAAAATATAACACAAAATGTTTTATTTGATATAAAAACTGACTGTCATCAAGGTTGCTGATTGCAACAATGGGCACATAAGTTAAAGATATGGTGTTCAGACTCCCCCTCCTGTACTCATATTTTGCCACACAAATCACATTAAATCCATCTGGATAAACAGTAATCAAGCATTACTTTTGAAGCTGTAACCTCAAGCAAGAACAGGATGGAACTATCCCCTTTTTCATGAAGAAAAGTACAGTGTTTCCTGTACTAAAGGAGACAATAAAGGAAGCACTGAAATGCAATTCCTTTTTCAGAGAATTCAAACAAAAACTTATCAAGACTGCTAAACACTTCTGGGTTGTTTTACATAGCAAGGAATGTTGTTGTTTTGTTTTTTTTTTTCTTAAAAAAAAGGGTGAAGAAAGCTTCTCAACTGCACTCCCAGTACCATCAGATCAGACACCCAAGTTCACTGTCAGTCTACATATAATCTTAATCTTGACTGTGCAGAATGAGTCACAATGACATGTGATGCATCCAGAAGTTTTTGTCCAAAGGCATCAATGCTTGAATTATTTGTGTAGGTGTAAAAAGACAGCTTTAGGTTTATACTGCAGGTTAGAACTAGGCTTGAAAGAAAACCTTCTTAAAAAGCATGACTGCTGAATAAAAGCAGTGAAGACTGACTGGCTGTGCACTTATTTCAGACTAATTTTACACCTTCGCTGTTATAAAGTCAGTAGTCATAAAAAGTGTCACTAAATAAGCACTTTCCTTGAAATAAATAAAATCAGCTAGTCCAGTGTTTTATTATGAACACATAAAGAAAAAAAGGCTGTTATTCACTTTTCACTTTTTTTTAGCTGCAAGGAATTGAGTGAATGTTGAATGAAAATAGATTTTGAGCAGATATCTCTGGCAGCATTAACTGAAAATTATGGGAAAACACTTATTACTGTAGGCGTTTCTTACTCTCTTATTTTTTACTTTCTCATCCCTACATTACTCTCATAAAAATAAGCTATTTAAAAAAATGTGCTTATTTAATTTCCTATTCTAAAAGCTAAAAACACATTTAATATAAAAAGTAGTAGCTTCACTCAACCTCACACAGAGGTAAAAATACCCTACTACAGATCGGGCGTGTCATTAAAATAATAGCACTTACGTGATGGATTTGAGCATGCAAGTTAAAAGCTGCCCATAATCAATCAAAAATATCAGCAAAAACATCATTTTTATTCATTTTCTTAAAGGTTTCCTGAGGCACAAAAGCTACATGTCCACTGGAGACCACTGCATTCTCTTCTCTTCAGTGGTAAACAATGACTGTTGTTTCTTCTACCGACTCAGAATTTCTTCTGAAGAAATCTTTGCAAGAAATTAAGGTACTGCCTCAAATATTCTGTCTTATCACAGGAGCAACAATCAGAATCTGCCTCATAATCTGTTTCAGTCAAATCTGTAAGTTTATCACGGTTTTTTCTTTTTCTTACCTTTGTTGAGAGCGAGTCCTTCGCATGTGGCCAGATATATCAACAATTCTGATATTATTTTTCAAGTTGAAAATGCACATTAAAAATCAAACTCTTGCTGTATTTGCATGACTTTTCTTTTAAATAAACATATTATGTAATCCTCTAAAACAGATTCCAGATTTCTGTCAACTCCAGCTTATATTCATTAACTATCCTAACCGCTTGGTCCAATTAAGGGTTGCGAGGAAGCTGGAGCCCATCCCAGCAGTCATTGGGTGAAAGGCAGCTTGGCAGTCCATTGCAGGGCCACATAGAGACAGACACCCATTCACTCCTATGGGCAGTTTAGAGTAACTAATTGACCTAATGTGCATGTTTTTGGACAGTGGGAGGAAGTACCAAGAGAGAACGAACACACACACACACACACACACACACACACACACACGCTGGTTCTCCATGCAAACTTCACACAAAGTTGTGTGGAGGATCGAACCAGCGACTTTCTTGCTGTGAGGCCACAGTGCTAACCACTAAGCCACTCCAGCTTTTAATTGCATGTAATAGTAACAGTTTTCTCTCTGATTTCTTCTCAACTAGTGGTTTTAATCCAAGTAAAACATCTGTGTAGACCAGGGGTGCCCAAGTCCAGTCCTCGAGATCTACCATCCTGCTGTTTTTAGGTGCAACCCTTCTCCAGCACACCTGACTCAAACAAGTGGCTCGTTAGCAGGCCACTGCAGAGCTGAATGACATGCAGAAGAGGAATTCAGCTATTTGACTCAGCTGTGCTGGACAGGGGTTGCATCTAAAGGTTGCAGGATGGTAGATCTCGATGACTGGACTTGGGCACCCCTGGTGTAGACTAATCAAGCCAAACAACTATGTTTGTACTAAATCTTGTTTATTTTCTCTACAAGTACAAGTTCAGTGTTTTCTGACAAAAACTGAATTTGCACATCTGATTGAAAAACATGTAATAATTTCTGCAGTTGTAAAGGGGCAGTGATTGAGTATGCTTGATTGATTTAAATAAAAAAAAATTTTTTTTTAACTAGTGCTTACTTCTAAAATTCAGCAGAAGACTGCCTACTAATACAGAGGCTTTCAACATGCTTGGTGCTTGCCAGAACAAAATTGCTGTTACCCACATAACAGTTAAAACAATCACTGCAACTGCAAATTTTCAATAAGTCTGCTGATTACTTTCTTGATTAGCCCAGAGACATTCCGTTTTACAACAATGTAATAGAAAAGAATAAGAGAATTTTTACACAACACAGAAAAGCTGGAACCAGTCAACGTGGATTGATATTTTGGTTTAAGCTTAAATATGGAACGTTATACATTATTAGCACTTCATAGCGGTTTTCATGGCATTTCATTTTGTCTAAAAACATAAGTGTGACTGAAGAGGCACTTTTTTAATCTACAGAAGCAAAGGTTGATGTGTTTTTTTCTACACCCAATTATATAGAACATGCTGTAAAGACATGTGCTGCAGCAAAAGCAATGCAGCATATTGCCAGTGAACAGGTTAAAAAGATGAAAAAAGGAAAAACTTTTGCTGTTTTATTATAATCACCAAGAGAGTAGTCATATCTCAGTAACCTCAGCCTTACTGAGGTAGGGTGACTCAAGCTGAATCCCAACAGGCAACAATAACCAACACATCTTAATGAGTGCAAGTTCAAGGTGAGCCACTATATTTATTCAACTTCACGGAAAACATTTTACAACTTCCTATTCATACATGTATGTTGATCGCTCTGCAGTGCTGGACAAAAACCAAGTTACCATACATTCATGTGTCTTCCCAAACACAACACCTTCAGTATGGTGGCAAATTGTTTGCTCTGTGGTGTGTATTCAACTCGGTATTTCTTATTGTGAGTTAATAAAGAACACACCTGTTCTCCTGTGAGAGCTCTAATCCAAACATGAGGCCTTTTAGAGAAAGTGACAGAAGGGAGGAGAGAATATAAAAGACAGAAAGGTAAAGAAACAGAAAAGTCAGGAAAATAAGAGATAGAGACAGAATTTAAGACAAAGATTAAGTAGGACGTCATACTTTGACAAGAAAGGGAACTATAGAGACTAGAGGTGGGTTATGACAGAGATAAATGAGACATAGAAATGAGTGTAGATGGAAAGAAAAAGAAAATATGGCACAGGATTGGGGAAGCAATTAAAATAGAAAGGCAAGAGGACAACAGAGACAAGAAAGAAGTGGAGATAGATATGCAAAGATGAGAAGGATAGAAAAAAGCCCCAGTTGATTGTGAAAAGTTCTCAACAAAAAAAACATCTGGCTTCCTGATTAAAATTTTACCTCTCCATCTCAGCTACTTACTTTACTTCCTTGCAGCAATAAAATTAGTCATTTGTGGCATATGAGCCATGGAGACACTTGCTGATTTTAAATCAAACATAAAATCTTAAACTTAGATAAAAAAAAAAAGAACAACTATACCAGTTAAATGTCCTGATATACATCTAATAACCATCAAATTACTGTTGCTTTACAAGTTCATTTGCATGAGGGTTATTAATGATTATTGGTTTGAGGACTGTAATGAGAAGCATGTTAGCTTCAACTGACAGAGAGTGATGGCCAAGCATGAGATTTAGACATAGGTTGAGCTGTAGAAATTAATAAAGCAAAAAAAAATGTTCAGCATAACTGCAAAGTAACATATTACATTATACATGTAGGGAGATCGCGTCATAGCTGGAGGCAAAAAGCACTGCCCACTAGTGGATGACCTGACTTAAAATCCATATCAACATAAAAGACATTTGGAAATAAACAGTAACAACTAGGCTTGAAATGGACATGTTTATTACATGCATAAGGGAGCATAAATAGGACTTGCCTTTAAATGACAAACTCAACCAATGTTGCTGATAGAAGACTGCCTTCACTGGCATTTAATCAGCAATTAAAGGGTTAAATGGGAGGATAACTAAAATAAAAAATAAAAAAGAAGGTGAGAGAAACTTTTGAATTAGAATGCCACTGAGTTAAGGTGGAATAAGGTGTAAAGGGAGTGGGGGGTTTGAGAGAGTAAACAAACTGTAATGAGGTTATGATAATAATGATGAAAGCTGTGTGATGAGCTTCAGGGCTGGTGGGAGGGATAGAGATAGTAGAAGGAGGATGGAGATGCGGGGGCGGGGAGGGGGGTGTAATGGTGATGACATGGGACAATGGGACATGGGATTAAATATGAAATGATTTGCAAGGAATTCTTTTTGTAATGATCTATCTTTAAACTTGGAGGAGAATGGAGGGTACTGAAGTAGAGAGAAAACACTGGAGGACTGGAGGGAAAGAGTTAGAGGATAAAAGAAAGAGGGAGGAAAAGGTAGAGGGTGGACAAAGTGTATGAAGTGTACACAAAACAGGATATTGACTGAAGGCTTTCTCTGTTAATTGCATATTCCCTGTGATGGCATTGTGAAATGCTGCGCTGAGTTAGAATAATGTTCTCTAACTCGAAAATGTGAGCCTGCTACAACAGAGCTGGAATTACAACAAGTCAGGATATATTCTGTAAAATAAAAGTACTAAAGAGAGCCAAATTTACTGTCCTGAAGGGAAATTTGCCCATGTCCATGTACAATCCCAGTACAGTAAACAACAAACACACTATAAACATAAACATACAGGTATTGTGAGTACACGTCTGCACCTTTTTCAATGGAAACTAATGAAATAACTTTTGCAAAATGTTACTTAACACCAAACATGTGGTGACAAATGAGAAGATGTTAAGGGGACAACTAATGAAGTCCATGAACCACACACAGTAAAATGTCGGTGCCATATCTTGTTGATCTTCATCGACAGTTTGCTAACAAAGTTTAGATCAATTTATATGGAGATTATACATGTCAAAGGAAAACGTCACATTATCCACTACTCTTTCAGTTAACCAGTTAAGTTTTAGACAAATTAGCCAACAGTAACCATTTATCAGGTCATGATTAAAACATAGCTGGAAATTATCGATAACCCATTAGGGCAAACGGTGTAACTGTATCCTGTACTTATTCCAGATACTCACTGGATTGCCTGTACAGCTTATTAATGGAATAGATTTCATCTTAATTAACATAAAGAAGACTAGAATTCCCAACATATATTGATTTCATTACTAGTCAAGTTGTAGTTTACACCAAATAACCAAAACATTTTTAAAAAAAGTCTGTGACTTTTCCTCATGGCGCTTCAGGCCATGGAGTCAGAATCCAAAAGATCCAACTGGCCTTGGACCATTGTGTGGGTTCCACAGAGGGGCCTCTGGGATATAATGTTTTGTGTCATACAGTTTGATACAGCCTAATAGGTGCTACCTTGACTAGGTTCCTCTTTTAAAGAGATTTTGATCTCCTGTGGACCTCATAGTTAAAGAAAAGTAAAAGTCTACAAAATGACCATGACGTTTTACGACCACATTGTAATCAGTTCATCCCAGAGTCTAAGTGGAAAGGTTTTCACACAGGAATGCAATTCCCTACAAGCACAGACAATACAGGGCCACTGTAATCGTAACCTTTGACCAGCTAAATCTAATTGGTTTTTCATTGTGTGTAATCGCTCTTTTCTTCTGTCCGTGCTATTTATATAACTGCTTTCATGCATTTTCACTAAAACCGCCAGGCCAGAAAGCTACGTAGAATTTGAAGAAATTCAATAAATATTGCATAAACAGAAGGGTGGCAGAGGGATGCACTCACAGAAATCTGTAAAATATATTGCTTCTGGCTGTGGTTCTCTAGTGCAGAAAAAAAAGTCAAAATACAAATAATAAGCAAAGAAATCATACGCTTACACAACAAATATGATTGTTAAACTAGAACCTTCAAACATGAAAAATAAATTTCTTTAACAAGCCTTTTTTTATATTAAAGATTTGATGAGGTATGCTGTTTGCTGTCAGTACTTAATAAAAAGTAATCTATTCTTCACCAGGTCTTAAAATTAGGTAAATATGATTTCAGATTAACAATACTTATGTAACACAGACGAAGATAAAGAGCAGAAACTGTGTGAAAAGCACAACATGATTCAATTTAGAATCGCCTTTAGAAAAACCTTCTTTACAACCATGCATCAGTTCATTTAAATTTATGGTTTATATCCCGGTGAGGTTTGTCTTGAATTGTCCATTGCTACACCTTTGTTTTTCTCCTAACTTTCCAGCCATACTGTTGTAGATTTGTTGCTGTGTCTTGTTAAACGGTCCAGTTTCTGCTAAGCTTTAGTTGTCGAGCAGCTGACTACACATTTGACTCAAGATTACTTAAGGAGTTCATGGTTGGCTCAAGGATCACATGATACCATGGCTGCGTGGCTAAAAAAAACAAAATCATCACCCCACTGCTGCAGTGTGTAGTGTGTGTAAAAAAGGGTTTTTTCTGAATATGTGCTGTGCAGTCTGACCAAGTTGTTTGAGAAGATTTTGGTCAGATACAACTTTGCAAACCTAAGCTATGCTGCAATTGGTTTTGTTGTTGTTTTAGAAAAAGAAAAAAATTTTTCCTTGAAGCTCATCCGAAGAACTTGCCATTTCCTCTGACTCTTTCGCTAACAATCATTTCCTCCTTTTCCCCTTCTGTTTGAGTTTCAGATGCAAGCCAGGTTGCAAGTGATGGATTCCACCTCCAAGCCATACACAATTAGCTCTGCTACTAATGCAAGTCTCCTGCATCCATATGCTGCCAGATTCTAGACTCAGTTTTATCTGTTAGTCTGGTGGTACAAGCCAATACTGAGTAGACTTTGTTCTTGATCAAATTCTGGACATAGATCTGTCTCTTCAAACCTGTTGCCTCTTGCATCCAAGCCTTAAAGCCTCAGATCCCTTCTCCAATGCAAACTATCTGATAATCCCTGTAAACTATTCTGAAAACATTTAGGTCTTTCTGAGTCTGTGGTTTTTGGGATGAAGCACTTAGACCTGTATCTGCCTCCATAAGTGTTTATTCATTTTAAACACAGGAACTCCCACATTTCGAAGAGCAGTGTAATTAATATCCGGTGTGTTTCCAAATGCTTCATTCACTGGTTTCTTTTATGTTCAGACATCTGCATTCATATAGAATGAACTATAAACCCTGCATACAATCAAGGCTTTGGAATTTGATTTATAATGACTATTGTGGTTTTTTTTGCAGTAGACATTCATCTTTACAGACAGCTTTAATAAAACCAAGTCTTTAACAAGATAAAGAGAGAGGTTAGATTTCAGCATATGGGTGACAACACAGATCAAGGTCTTTTTCTTCCCTTTGAAGGCAGGAAAAGAAGTTCAGCCAGAGTTAAAATCTTTGACCCTGCAGTTTAAGTATATGAAACCCAATCAAATACTATGTGACCCAGCAGTAATAGGCAATTGAAAATATTTGACCCTTGTTAAGTAGTATCTGACCAAAGTCCAGATGAGCGTGTTGTTTTGTGTCTGCTGGTTTTAGCCGATCACCGAAAGCCTCTCTTCTCTGATATGCCTGCATGAACACACACCACATAAGCTTCATGTGGCATGTCTTCATATAGTTCACACACAACCATGTAGCCACCTTTTATGCTTGTATACACACACTTGACAGCCTTTGGCACCACCACACACCTTTCCAAGATCAATTACAATTCCCCAGTTAGGGAACAAATCAGCAGACAGCTTTTCATCTCGTCAGTCTCTCCCACTCTTTTTTCTATGCTGCCCACTTCTCACTATTGATCTCTGTCGCTCCCTTCTTGTCTTGGTTTCCATCTTCCTTTCTGTCTTTCCCTGTTTTATTCTACCTTTCATTATTCCCTTTTTTTGCCCTTGTGCCCATCTCACTGTTCTCTTCATCGCCTCTACTTGTAACTGCATGTTGAGGTCTCTCTCCATCTCCCTTTATCTATCCTTTCTGCCTGTGTTTGTCTAACTGGGAGCCTTCCCTTTCACCTGTCTGTGTTTCAACTAACTCCAGTACCTGAACACTCCAAACTCCCACACCTACACCCACATATGCATCTCATTAGATGAAGTTAATCTCCACTCCACAAAGAGCTATTGACCCTCTTCAGAGTTGGCACATATTATCAATTTGTAAAAAACAGGGCATATTTGGGCGTCTATCCAACTGTCTGTGCAATAGGTCTATGTAAGTATGGTAATTTGTGTATGCATCACATGCAGAATTATTTTTCATAATAGGAGGAATTTATTAACCTAGGTGTGAGAAATTCTGGGCTTTATTCTCTTTGGCATACCATTTGGAGAAGAGCTGGTGCTGCAGGACTTTTTATGCTGTGGAAATGCCTTGGATGTCATATTTCTCAGCAGAATTCAGCTTTTACCTACATTCATTGTCACTTAAAAAGGACAGTGATCTTCCTACTAAATATATTTGCTATTGATCATTTTTAGATTTGCATTGTGTCTCGGTTTATTTACACTGCCTTCATTTTTCTTTGGCTCTTGTAAGTCTTCAAAAGAGAAACTAATGTTTACAGAAAAAGACACTGACAGAGACTGCATAACAGGGATAGGTAGCTTTAATGAATACAGACTTCATAAAGAAACCTCAAATGAAACATCTGAATGTGGAATGAAATGTTACGACTAAACACACGTCAGTCGTTTGAAGTCATTTTAAAAAATTAATAATAACTCGCAAGATTTTTTTTGAATGATAGAGAAAGACAAAGTTTCACGTGCTTGTGTCAGTGCGTGCACGTCTGTGCATACATGTATGAATGATTAACACACACATAGAAACGGCAATATGCTACTGACCCTTTAAATGACTTGTTGATGAGATGCTGAAACTTGTAAACAAAACTGATACAATTGCAAGAAAACTTTTTATCCTAATACCATAATTTACCAGGACTGATGGAATAATTACCAGTGTCTCTGTCTTCATTGATAATGCTGCAATTTCTCTCATTAAATTTGAAAAATAAATCCCTGCTTTTTAATCAAAACAAATTCTTGGAGGATTATAATTTTTAAGTTAGTTAGTCTAACAATTTGTTAATAGGGTTGGACACTAAATTTGAGAAAAGGTTTGATTTAGTTGTGCATCATTAAAGCGCAGGATGAGCTAGGAACTTTTTTTTTTTTAACTGTTTCTCATTAAATTATGAAGTTCATGTCATATTTATGCATAAAAATTCCTGAAGAGTTCATATGTAAAAATGTTTGTAAAAAGACACTGAAAAGGAATATTTCATAGCATGTAGAAAATAATAATTAGACTATTCCAAGTACAAACAATAATAAATCTAAAATAAATACAGGCTTACAGGATTTTTTTTTTTAAAATAAATAAAACTAATAACAGTCGGAATGCACATTGAAATAACTCAAAATACTGAGTTTTTTTTTTTACAAGAAAAATATCCAGAATTCAGCTTTTCAGTTACACAAAGCTCTAAGGGAAAGGTATGAAATCTTGCCTGAAAGAACCGTTTTTAAGCTCACTATAAGACACAATGTTTTTTCACTTGATACGGCACAGACTTAGTCATGTTTCATTGTGACAGTCTGATCTGTAAGCATTTTTTAACACAAAACAGATCTTTGAGACACTACCTAGAATGCCCGAGACAGCCCTACATACGAGATGTCCAGCCATTTGAAAACTACAGTAAAGTTGCACATTACTGTTTGTAGTAAAGTAACCAAATACTTGACATACATTTGATGCGTATTTTACTTCATACGCTCTTTGCTATCTTATAGTAATTTTCTCACAGTATTATCCAAAAAAAAAAAACACTTTAGTCACTTTAACAAACTTGAAGTATCAATCCAGTATCACAACTATAAACAATATTCTGCTGTACCAGTATATACATGTTACTGTATTGAATGTATCACTCCTGTGCATCAAGACATTCTTGTCTGTCTGGCCTGATACATCTGCATCACATCTGGTATCAACCCTTGTGATGCAGCAAGGACAGTATCTCCTTGTTTAGCGAATCGACCTCTGCAGGACATTTTGATAACTAGTTTAAATCTTTTGTATGTAATGACTCAAACTGGGGCTAAAGTTTTATGGGTATTGGTTATTCTGCAGTTCTAAGTATAGTTAACTTTGACTGATATGACCAAATGAAATTGTTAAAAGTGAAAGCACAGAGAATTATATGAAAGCAAATGCTACATGTGCTAAAGCATTTGAAAATTTATCAATGTAATGAGAAATGCTATTATGATGTGCAGACAGTACAAACTGTTGTAGAGTTTGAACTAATAGTTACAATAATGTTAATTCTGTTGTGAGAAAAGCACCAAAGCAACTGAGCATAACTATAAATAAAAACAGTTGTTAACATTGTGTCCACCTCTGACTTTTTACTTTAGTTTATTAACTGTGTCAGGTAAAATAGCCAGTGTTGAAATATACAAGTGAAAGTACCTTCAGGCATCTAAAAGGTCTGGAACTACATAGTACATCAAATTTAAGATCAAATAATTGATTTTTTATTTTGTTCAATTTCATATTTAATATTTAAGGATATTAGTTTTGATTATTAAAATAAAAAAATAAAAAAATAAAAAAAACTTACATAAACAGTTTAAAATAAGGGATTTATGGAACGTTTTAAGATTGTCTTGCAGGTCTTCATTGTTCAATCAGTACCAGCAGACACAAAATAAATATAGAGAATAAAACGATTTTACTAAAATCAGTAAATAAATAATACATTTAAAAATGTTACTGAAATAAAAGCATGTTGGGGACTTGTTACTTAGGTAGTATGAAGTTTTTAATGAGGTTGAAGTTGCCAGGTAAGTATCAGGCTGGAAACATGTAGAACAGGGGTCACCAACTCCGGTCCTGAAGGGCTACCATCCTGCAGGTTTTATTGTTTTCCAGGTACAACACAACTGACCCAAACCAATGGCTCATTAACAGACAGGTGCAGAAGATGACAACAAGTTCTTGGAGAACTTTTTCACTTGGATCAAATGTGTTGTACAAGGGAAACACTAAAACCTGCAGGATGGTAGCCCTCGAGGACTGGAGTTGGTGACCCCTGATGTAGAACATTTGATATTCAGAGAAAGGCCGAATGAGTTTTCCACAAAACAAAAGGACTTAAAATCCAAAGAGCAGAATTCCAAAGATTGTTCATACAATGAACTTTTGATATTTCTCTTTGCAAAAATCCTCAGTTGCCTGAATGTCTTAAAAGAACACAATGTCTGTCTGTAAATTCATTCATTTATTGTCCTAACCATTTAGTCCAGTAAGGGGTCGCAGGGAAACTGGAGCCGAACCCAGCAGGTGAAAGGCAGGGTACACCCTGGACAGCTTGCCAGTCCATCGCAGGGCCACACGCAGACAAACAACCATTCCTGCTCACACTCATTCCTAGGGTCAATTTTAGACTAACCAGTCAACCTAACATGCATGTCTTTGGAGGGTGGGAGGAAATTAGAGTACCCGGAGAGAACTCACGCATACACGTGGAAAACATGCAAACTCCACACAGAAAGGCCACTGTCCAAACCTAGCCCTAGCTGAGGATCAAGCCAGCGGCCTTCTTGCTGTGAGGCCACAGTGCTAACCACTATGCCACCATGCAGCCCCTTGTTTGTAAATTTTCACTGAATATTATCATACATAATGGATGAACACACCTGGGCAATGCTAGCTCAGTGTGTTCCCAAATGTTACTTTCACATGATGAGCTGGTGGCAGGACTTCACCAACCTTAAAAATAAATCTGCTTTCCTACATGAGCCATAATCACCTTACACATCCCCATGATATGTTCTATGCTAGATATAACTAGAGAAATAAGCATGTACTCCACAGTGGAGCATTTCCACTTCTGAATTGCAGGACATGAATGAGGTCTCAAACTCATGGATTCAAGCAAACATAATTTCATTTTACGTAACAAACCAAAGGGAATTCAGCTGTGCTTGAATAAACTGCAAGCTTTATGCTTTTTCTCCCCTGCTTGACTGCACTCAAGGTGTCATTTTCTCCAAGCCACTAATAGAGCCATGAGACATGCTCAGCCTACATCTTTCACTTAGTTAAGCTTAACAGACATGTAGTAAAGAGATGAGAGGAAACCATGAAGAGGTTAGGTCAAAATTTGTTACTTGAGCTGATTTAAATTTTGCATTGATGCAACACTGATGAGAAGATGCACTAAATGAAATGCTATTAAATGGAATTTGTAATAAAAATGCCCCAACTGGCATTGATCCACCTTAAGAGAACCCTTATTTACAACTTTAGTAATAGATTTTTTTTTCTATTTTGTTTGAAAAGTTACATATTTATGCAGTGTTGACATGTTATGTCCTCAAGCCTGTCAGAGAATGACTGACTAGGCCTGGCTGAGCTTTATGTAAATGCAAAAGGAGAGTGGGTAAGGCTGCAGGCAGGAGCAGGAATTCAGCTAATTTGCATATTTATAATCCCCATATACTAAATGAGACCAAGAAAGTCACATTTAGCCATTACATGGCATTAATGGATTACTTAGGAAAACAGAACTTCATACATTTTATATCTGACATAGACTTTAAAAGACTTATACACATGAAAATGTCATGCCCTGCCTTGCCCTCAGCTTATCCCTCCCTCTCCAGCCACAGCTGCGCCTGATCATGTAAATAAACACACACCTGTCCACAATTACCACCACCTCCTTTAAAACCAGCAGCTCATTCCTCCACAGCAATCACCAGTCTGTCGTCGTATCTGATTACTCCTGCTTGTTTTTGTTAATAAAACCTTTGGACTACGATTCATTCTGCAGCGTGAAACCTTCTCCATCATCTTCATCCAAACCATGACAGAAAACTGTGTTCCATTAGTTTGAAAAACCATTTCAGTATGAAAGTCTGCAAGTGTACCTGTAAGCTCGAGTCTTTGAGAAGGCAATACTACTGAGTAACTAGCTAAGTGGAAGCTACCTGTGCTGTGTATAAGTCATTAACAATGCGAACATCAGAGTCAAATATGCCTGGGCTCACCTCTCCAGCTGACTGCAACACATCTATAAGTCATACAAAACAAATATCGGACTCACAGATCCTGGTAGAGGAGCGCATTTTGGACTCTCGCGTTATTCTCGCCACAGCCAATGGGGTTTTAGACTCAGGTCTTGCGTATCCGGATACTGGAGCTAACCAGGCCACAGAACTGGAAGAAAAACCAAAAAAAAAAAAAAGTCTACTCCATACAGTAGAGAGCCAATGGCTCACAGCTGGCAGTGGAAAGGAAACTATGGTAGCAAGCTCCTTTCCCGCCCACAGCCACCTCAGGTTCAACAGGTGGCTAATTAGTTCTTTATCTTATAGGGGCAACTGTTCAGGAACCTGCTCAGTGATGGACAAATCTATTTTTGTCTCCGGGCCTAAATATGGACAATGCTTCGAACTTATTTCCACTTTCTTCATTGTGTCTCAGTACCTTGTTACAGTCAGTCTGTAATGAGTTACCCTGAGGATCCTTAATACAGCCACACACAGGGAGTTCTGGACAAATGACCAGTTTATTGGTGGAGGAGTATGAACAGAAGATCAGTCCGGGGGAATGGTCTGCAGAAGAAACCAGGCAACAGCTGGGAGGTAAACAGGATGGCAAAATACTCGTCCAGGCAACGACAAGGCTCAGAGATCCAAAGACAGGCAGGGTCGGTAACCAGAAGATCCTAAAAGTTGCGGTGTCCGTCGAGGGCAAGGCAAGGAGGGTAATCCAGGGGCATAAAGCAGAAGGTCGGCAACTGAGGATCAATCCGTAGACCGCTGGAACAAAACTAGACATAGGTCTGATTATTATCTGGCAGAGAAGGAGGGATTGGAGGGAGCTTAAGTAGGCAGTGAGAGAAAAGGAAACCAGGTGAACTGAATGAGGTAGCAGAGGCAATTAGGAAGCCAGCAGGTGGATCAAGTAATCAATGATGAGCGCCAGGGGATCAGGGTGGCAAAAACATGACAGTACCCCCCCCTCAAGGTCCGGCACCAGACGGACCACCAGGCATGTCAGGATGGTGGAGATGAAAATCCCGAACAAGGGACCCATCCAAAATAAAACGAGCAGGAACCCAAGAGCGCTCCTCCGGCCCATAACCCTCCCAGTCAACCAGGTACTGCAACCCACGGCCCCGCCGCCGGGAGCAGAGTAGACGACGAACAGTGTAGGCAGGCCCCCCATCAATGAACCGGGCGGGAGGAGGGGGCCCGGAGGGGGGTGCAAACTGGGAAGAGAACACAGGTTTGATACGGGAGACATGGAAAGTGGGGCAAACCCGCAGGGTCCTAGGCAGTCGAAGACGTACAGCCATGGGGTTAACCACCCTGGTTATAGGGAAAGGGCCAATGAAGTGAGGGGCCAACTTGCGATTCTCAACCCGAAGGGGAAGGTCCTTGGTTGACAACCACACCTCCTGCCCCACTTGATACTCCGGTGCAGCAATCCGCCGACGATTAGCAGCCCGTGAATACACTGCAGACGTCTTCAACAGGGCACAACGAGCCATCCGCCATACACGCTGACATCTCAGTGCTGCTGAGTGAGCCGAGGGGACTGTGATGGCAAGCTCCTGTAAATCAAAGACTGGCGGCTGGTATCCATAAACAGTGTAGAACGGAGAGAGCCCTGTGGAGCGAGTTAAGGGAATATTCCACCCAAGGAATGTTCTGTGACCACATGGAGGGATCCCGTTCACACAACATACGTAGCTTAGTCTCCACCTCCTGGTTGACCCGCTCCGTCTGTCCGTCTGTGGATGATACCCAGAGGAGAGGCTCACTTGGATCCCAAGAAGGTTACAAAACTCCTTCCAAAATCGAGACACAAATTGGGGACCTCTGTCAGAGACGATGTCATCCGGAAGTCCATGTAAACGAAATACCTCCCTGGCAAGGATCTCCCCTAATTCCTTAGAAGACGGCAACTTGGCAAGAGGAATCAAATGAGTCATTTTGGAGAAACGGTCAACTATGGTAAGTAGTACTGAATGATTCTTGGAATTGGGCAGACCTGTGATGAAATCCATTGACAAATGAGACCAAGGACGACGTGGAATTGGGAGCGGACACAGAAAACCAGCTGGCGGTCGATGAGAAGACTTAGCTTGGGAACAGACACGGCAAGCAGCGATAAATTCCTTGACGTCCTGGACCAAGGTCTCCCACCAGAAGCGACTCTGTACCACTGACAGAGTCTTGGTCACACCTGGGTGACAAAATAAACGAGAACAATGACAAAATGACAGTACATCTGGGACAAGGTGCACTGGAACAAAGAGGCGACCCTGGGGACAGTTCTCAGGAATCTGGTGTTGTTGGGCCTCCCTTATCTCTCTCTCCAAACCGAGTCTGACGACCCCCGGCCGGACAGAATGGGGAAGGATGTAGTCATTCTGACCATCGGACTGTCCCTCCTCCGGAACCTCGTGAAGCCTTGAGAGAGAATCCGGCTTGGTGTTCTTAGTTCCTGGTCTGTAGGATAGGGAGAAGTTAAATCTGCTGAAGAACAGGGACCATCTAGCCTGTCTGGGATTGAGTCTCTTAGCAGATTGTAGGTACTCAAGGTTCTTATGATCCGTCCACACAATGAATGGGTGCTTAGCCCCCTCCAGCCAGTGCCTCCACTCCTCGAGTGCCAGTTTAACCGCCAGGAGCTCGCGATCTCCCACATCATAATTCCTCTCGGTTGTGGAGAGACCTCTTGAAAAGAAGGCACATGGATGAGTCTTGCCATCAGAAAACCTTTGACTTAGAATAGCACCCACTCCTGAGTCAGAGGCATCCACTTCAACAATAAACTGCCGATCAGAATCCGGTGCATGGAGGACAGGTGCCGAGGTGAACAAGTCCTTTAGGCGAGAGAAGGCACGGTCCGCCGCTGTGTTCCAAATAAACCTGTTCTTAGATGAAGTAAGAGCATGCAAAGGTGAGGCGATGGAACTGTAATTTCTTATGAACCTGCGATAGAAATTGGCAAAGCCGAGGAATCTCTGAAGTTGCTTGCGAGACTGGGGAACCGGCCATTCCTTCACCGCTGAAACTTTGCTGAGATCCATGGACATTCTGTTGGGCGAGATGACATAGCCCAGAAACGATATAGAACTTCGGTGGAACTCACACTTCTCTGCTTTTACAAAAAGGTTATTCTGTAAGAGACGGAGAAGGACAGTGCGGACATGGCTCTGGTGCGTGGGGAGGTCTTTGGAAAAAATCAAAATGTCATCAAGATAAACAAAAACATATAGTCCAACCATATCTCTGAGAACATCATTAATTAGGGACTGAAAAACTGCAGGGGCATTGGTTAGGCCAAAAGGCATGACAAGGTACTCGTAGTGCCCTGTGGGTGTATTGAATGCCGTCTTCCACTCATCTCCCTCTTTGATGCGGATGAGGTGATAGGCATTCCTGAGATCCAGCTTGGTGAAGATGGTGGCACCCTGAATGAGATCAAACGCAGTGTTCATAAGGGGAAGAGGATAACGGTTCTTTATAGTTATGTCATTTAGTCCTCTTTAGTCCTCTGTAGTCAATGCATGGTCTTAGAGTTCCATCCTTCTTTCCTACAAAAAAAACCCCTGCAGCAGCAGGAGATGAAGAGGGGCGTATTATTCCAGTCTTAAGTGCCCCTTCAATGTACTCCTTCATGGCATGAGTCTCAGGTCCTGACAAGGTCTCTTGACAAACTGGTTCAGCGGAGAGTGAATTAGCCGTTAGAAGACATGTGGAATAACAAGAGGATGACCAGCTCAGGACCTCACTTGTCCTCCAATCAATGTGCGGATTGTGGTGAAGCAGCCATGAAGCACCAAGAATAATGGGTAGCTCAGGGGAATGGATGACAAGGATGGATACCATCTCCTGGTGATTTCCTCCTACAATGAACTTGAGAGGCGCAGTCTCTTCCGTGATCTGGTGCAACACATGACCATCAAGTGCAAATACTTTCTGCTTTTTAGAGGTGGGTAGTAATGGAATGTTAAGAGATCTTGCCAAGCCTGCATCAATGAATTCCGTATCAGCCCCAGAATCGATACATGCCATAACCTGCTTAGGAAGACCATTTATGAGGAGTTGTGCCTGTAACGAAACTAAAGAGGATTTCACCAACCTCTGACTCAGTAGGAACCTCCTTTCTCCTACTGAGCCTGGTCTTTTAATGGACACCGGTGAACCAGGTGACCGCTCTCTCCGCAATAGAAGCACAATCCCTCCTTTGAACGTCGTGCCCTCTCTTGTGGTGTCAAGCGGGTCCGTCCAATCTGCATGGGAACCACAGGGTCCCCTACTGGAGCTGGAAATACAGGAGATTGTGCCAGGGGATTACATTGTGACACGGGCCTTGGTTCAGTGCGAAGGCTGTTAGAGGTTCGGCTCCTCTCCACTCTGCGTTCGTGAAGCCTCTGATCGATCCTGGAGGAGAGAGTCTCCAGCTGGTTCAGACATCTCGGAGCTTCCCGGGTAGCCAGTTCGTCCTTAATCTCCTCATTAAGTCCTTGATAGAAAGCGTCACATAACGCCTCATCATTCCAGCGGCTTTCTGCTGAGAGAGTATGAAAATCTATTATATAGTCAGTAACCCGTCTCTTGCCTTGCTTTAGAGCTAACAGACCCCGGGCAGCTTCTCTCTCAGGTGGGACTGGGTCAAAGACTCTGATGAGCTCCCTTGTGAAGTCCTTGTAATCATAGCAGATGAGCGAGTCTCTCTGCCATTCGGCCGTTCCCCACAGCTTGGCTTTCCCTGAAAAAAGTGAAATCATATAGGCAATCCTAGCCCGTTCTGACGGGAAGGAAGAGGGCTGCAATTCAAAATGGATCTCACACTGGGTTATGAAGGGCCGACACTGACTCTGCTCACCTGAAAATACCTCTGGAGGAGTCAGACGTGGTTCATGGCAAGGTGAGACTTGGCAAAGAGACGATGATCCAGTAGCTTGGACAGAGGCACCTTCCAGTGGAGCTGTAACTGAGGAGAGGTTAGAGAGCATAGTCATCATGTCCTGCATGCTTGATTCCAATTTGGTGATGGACTTCTCAACACATGAGCGCCAATCCTGTGTGGACGATGGATCCATGTTGGCCAGATAATACTGTAATGAGTTACCCTGAGGATCCTTAATACAGCCACACACGGAGTTCTGGACAAATGACCAGTTTATTGGTGGAGGAGTATGAACAGAAGATCAGTCCGGGGGAATGGTCTGCAGAAGAAACCAGGCAACAGCTGGGAGGTAAACAGGATGGCAAAATACTCGTCCAGGCAACGACAAGGCTCAGAGAACCAAAGACAGGCAGGGTCGGTAACCAGAAGATCCTAAAAGTTGCGGTGTCCGTCGAGGGCAAGGCAAGGAGGGTAATCCAGGGGCATAAAGCAGAAGGTCGGCAACTGAGGATCAATCCGTAGACCGCTGGAACAAAACTAGACATAGGTCTGATTATTATCTGGCAGAGAAGGAGGGATTGGAGGGAGCTTAAGTAGGCAGTGAGAGAAAAGGAAACCAGGTGAACTGAATGAGGTAGCAGAGGCAATTAGGAAGCCAGCAGGTGGATCAAGTAATCAATGATGAGCGCCAGGGGATCAGGGTGGCAAAAACATGACAGTACCCCCCCCTCAAGGTCCGGCACCAGACGGACCACCAGGCATGTCAGGATGGTGGAGATGAAAATCCCGAACAAGGGACCCATCCAAAATAAAACGAGCAGGAACCCAAGAGCGCTCCTCCGGCCCATAACCCTCCCAGTCAACCAGGTACTGCAACCCACGGCCCCGCCGCCGGGAGCAGAGTAGACGACGAACAGTGTAGGCAGGCCCCCCATCAAAGAAGTAAAAAAAAAAAAAAAAAAAAAAAACAATTTTAAAAACCCACTATAATCACATACTCTAAAAACAAGTGTTACATTTATCCTCATTGCTTTCATCAGCTGGCCCATTTGATTATTATGAGAAAATGGATTTAGTAGTTCACGATTTTCTTTATATATATATATATATATATATATATATATATATATATATATATATATATATATATATATATATATATATATATATATATATATATATATATATATATATATATATAGTGTGTGTGTGTGTGTGTGTGTGTGTGTGTGTATGTATGTATGCATATGAGATAGGGGTGGGAAAATCTAATCGAAAAATCGAAAATCGGGATTTTTTGCTTCGATTTTTTTTTCAAATAAATTAATATAATCCATGACAAAATGTTGTCATTTTTATTGTTTTTATTGATCTTTTAACTTGTCATCTTGGGCATTATAGCAGCAGAATGATGGTCTGGCTACTGTTTGACGAGCAAAAAAACAAGTTTTATACAATTTTTTTTTTTTTTTTTTTTTTTGCTTTTAATCTGCAAAAATTAGCAATATCGAAGAATTGTGAGAATCGCAATTTAAATCGAATCGGCACCCAAAAAATCGGAATCAAATCGAATCGGGAAAAAAGCATATCGTCACAGCCCTATGAGATAGTGTTTACAGGGGTTGAATTATAATTGTTAACAATTCCCACAGTGCAGTCAGCTCTTTCTTTTATCATTTTACTTATTTCTTTAATTATGTGGCACACAGATTGGATTACACCCTGAAACTGATTTTATAAGACAATTATTTTATCTTATATCAGGCAATGTTACCTACAGGGACCAAATAGGAAAGAAATTAGAGTTTCACAGTAATACTTCAGATAATGAAACTTTAGTTTTTAATCCCTGTACATTTATCTAAATTATGATGTTTTAAACAATGGAAAATACAAGTGTGAAACAATGCACAAGCTTTAGTGATGTAAAAAGCCTGGTCTTTTCATCAAGTGCATAATTACAATTTTTTTTCTTTTTTGAGTACTAAGAAATATGATACATTATTTAGTTATATTTTAGACATTATAATATACTTCTTTTTCTTTATTAATACATTTTAAATTTGCAGGTGTACGTTGTGATTTCCTTTGCAAACAGAAGGGGCCGCATCTAAACAATCATACTTTTAAGAAATTAGAATTCTTCGAACACTCTTTGAATAGCTTTGCAAATGCTTGTCTACATGTTGTAGAATGATAATGTCATGTGATAATCTCAAAATAATTATGCATTTTTTCCCTCATGTCAGTAATTTATTGCTTTTTTCTTCTTAGTATTTATAATTCAATCAGTTATTGCAAAACAGATCTGACTTATAGTCAGACTTAAAGCTTGTTGAAAAACTGCACAAAACTCAGCTCCATCATTTTGTGTAACACTGTGCATATTATTTCTTTCTTTTCTTTTTTTTTTTGTTTGCATGACACAGTTAAACTTGACTGGATTTTTTTATTATTTCCTTTTCTGCAGAAAATAGCAATGTGTTTCAGTATACTTTAGTGTTATGTTGTCTCTGTATTCTTCAGTTTCAGTCAATGAGTCCATTCTTTGTTCTTGTGTTTGCACTCGTGTTAGGTTTGTAAGTTCAGTTTCTGCCTTGCAGCACCTTTTGTCAGTTGTAAGCCTCTGTGATGTTCACTTGCCTCACATATCAAAGTCCCACACTTGGGTCAGTTGCCTTTTTTCAGTAATCATGACCATTTCTACTCAGGACCTTCTCTAAAGTGCAGAAGGTTAGCAATTCAGACTTGGAGAGAAAACTAAAACACTCGTGAAAAAGGAGTAAGTTGTTTCTGCATGGAACGAAGTGCACTGCTTTTAAAAGAGGTCAGAGGTCATGGGTCAGCGTGTTATTTGCTTGTCCTCACAGTAAAGTGATGATAAAGTTATTCCTCAATATCCAACTTTCTAACAACATTACAGGTGAACCACATGGCTCTGTTCTCAGAAGTACCAGACAGGAAAAACATGCCCTGTGTGATCTCTATAGCTGACTGCACTTTCCACTTGTACCAACACCTCCCAAAATAATTCCATATAGACGACCTTGAACTGCATTTCCTAAAGCCATGCTTCATCCCTCAACCATCTTCATAATAATCCAGGATTTTTTATGTTTGCTGTCCATTTCTTTATTACTATTCTTTTTACAGTGAGTTGCAGTGCTTTTTCTTTTTCTAGAGGCAGTGGTATTGGTATTTTATTTAAACTATGCATAAAGCATGGACATATTTACATGAATTTGAAGTATTGCAGGATAAAAACAATGATATTAACTCCATACTTCCATCTGCCTTTACCAGTTGGGATGAAGACTATAGGAAAAAGAGACCAACATGCACCACAACATTTAGCCAGAGAGATCCCTGAAAGAAGCATGTGTATATTGTGTTCACATAATACACATTCATCACTCATTCATACATTTTCTATACTTTTTAGTCCAACTCAGGGTTATGTGAAAGCTGGAGCCTGTCCCAGCAATTAGCAGGCGAGAGGCAGGGTAGACCCTGGACAAGTAGGCAGTCCATGGCAGGGCCAACACAGAGAGACAAAACAACCATTCACACTCGCATTCACTCCCAGGGAGAATTAAGAGTGACCGTTTAACCTAACATGCATGTCTTTTTATGGAGGTAGGAAGCCAGAGTACCTTGGGAAAACCCACAATACACAGGGAGAACTTGCAAACTCCAAAAGACACCTGTTTGAACTGTTTCCCAGCTGGAGCTGGAACCAGCAACCTTATTGCTGTGAGGCATAATACTGGCGCTGCTGAATCATGTCAATGTGTGGACCTAAACAGCAAGGAAACTGGTCAGGCAATGACCTGAATACACACACACACACACACACATAGTTATATATTGTTTGGTATTGTTCAGATTAACAGAGATCATCATACGTACACCACAATTAAAACAAAAGTGATTTAAAAGTATGTAAGTATGCCATTTATACAGCTGATGATGAAACGTTACACAAAAATAATCCAACTCATTGAAATTTCAGTGGCAACCCCAGTTCTCATTCACAATTTTATAAATGTTGAAAACATGGTAAATGCCTATATTCTTGCTTTTATTGCAATCAATATTTATGTTTAGTATTATTTGCAAATGACTTTTCATCTTCATTATTTTTTTCAGTTGTTTCAATGACTATTTGCTTGTTTAATTGTTCTCTAAAGTTCTTTGGGGAGCTTTAATGCATTGAATAAAGTCCTATATAAATTAGAAATAGAAAAACACATTAACTAAATCTGTATTTTCTAAATTTATGACATAAGGTTATAAAATGTGCTTTGTGACATAGATCCAATACATTTTGTTAAAAAGTGTGTGAAATATGGCCAGACGTGGGACTGGGGTGGTGGGATTTGAGGGTTTGGTGAGTAATACTGTTTTCATGAAGTGAACTTGTATCAATTGTTCGATCATTTTTCTTTCCATTTGCTTACTCTGCAATTTGAGTGATATTTAAAGCTTTTCTTTCCTCAGTAAGAAATACCTTTTGTTTTTGTAATACCAATTATTCTTCAAAATTCACGTCTTGCATAATCTTCAAAATCTGTAAAAAGAAGGTTTTTTTTTTTTCTATTTTTACATTAAAAAGGACTCAAACTGTTTTTTAAAGGATTTCCACACAACCAAGAATCCCTGTATTTCTGATACTATTGTAGCCAAAGTTAACAGCAACCCTGCAGAGATTGCAGTAAATGAAAGGATTGGTCATCACACACTACTTTGTGTCTTATGCCGTGTCTTGGTCATCCCATTAAAATTTCCTACATACACTGCTGAGTTTAGGCATAACTGCAGGCATATATTGTTTGATGACAATAATGAGTGTTACCTTAATGTCAGAAAATTAAGGCAAGGCAAGTCTTTTAGTGTAGCACATTTCATATACAGGACAATTCAAAGTGCTTTACATAAAAACTTTAAAAGCTTTATAGTGGGGTATAGGAAGCATTAACAATTATTTTAAGAAAAAAAATTTAAGAAATTGAATAAAAAGAAAGAAAGAAATTATATAAGCATTACAATGTGGGGAAGTAATGGTTATTTTGATAAAAGGCAGCAAAAAACAATTTTTTAACCCAGACAGATGCACATTTATAGTAGAACATTTTATTACTTTGAGCTAGGACAATGTTCAGTAGGTAGTAAGAGCTGTTTTGTCGTTAGTCTCATATTTGTGAGTGTTGTGTGAGGCTGCTCAGGGACACACAACAACCTTGCAATGTTTTACTTTCATTTTTTCATTGGGATTGGTAGTGCTACTGGTCTTAGCAAGCTTTTGCCACTAAGAACCCAGAATGAATAAACAACCATAAGTCACGCATCAGCTGCCTTAGGTTTTACAGTTTATTGAAGATCGTCTTCTGGTGAGTAAGTTTAGAGTTAGTAAACCCACTTAAACATCTCTTTTTCTCTGCAACAGAAAACAAAGTTTAACCCCAGTCAAAATAAAATAAAATAAAATAAATAAAAAAACTAGGCTCTGAACAAACTTCTGACTGAAAATGTAAAAACATACTTCAAAATGCAGGCCAATAAATGTGGATTTCTATACACTCTGGTGAAGCGCAAGATGAAACAACATTAACATATGCCATATGTTAATGTTGTTTCATCTTGCGCTTCACCATATCATGTCATATGGTACGATGCCTCTCTGCTTGTATCTGCATCCAATGAACACACAAAATCTTGCATGTCCTAAGCCAGAAGCTTCTAAACTGTGATTCAACTTTCAGCTCGGATGAACAAAAGAAACCTTTCCATCTGATTTCACGCTCTCATTCCATCACTCCTTTCGCAAACCATTCCTTCTTGCCCTGCTCTCTTAATTTACTTTGCCAACCTATCTCTTTCTCACATACTCTTTGTCTCTCAAACACATTTTCCACAAACCCCAGTTCATTCTTTTCTCCCTCACTTGCTTTCAATTAGTCCTCTTGTCCATTTCTTATCACCTGGCCTTAATTCCTCCTTCTCTCCCTTCATCCTTTCAACTCCGGGTTCCCTTTTTAATTTTCCCCATTTGATTTTCTGTGTTTGCTAGTACAACTCCCCTCATTCATCTCTCTCCCTTTTCCTCATTATCTTTCTGCTCTCCTCATCTGTCAGTCTATCTCCCTCCCCTCCTTCCTTTGTCCACTCACCTGTCTGAGTTTACTTTGTGAACATCATCACACTGTCACCCAGACATCCATTTGTTCACTTCTTTGTTAATTCTATGCAGGGAAAGTTTGGCTCTTTTTTAAAATAAAACAAATTCTGAGAGAAACTTTCAAAGTAGGGAAAACTTTTTTTTTCTTCTTATTCCAACATTAGTTCCAGGCAGCACCGTGACTCAGTAATTATTACTTTCACCTCATTGAAACAATGGCCATGTAGGTTTCTCAATGGAGTTGCATGTAATAAAATAGATTTCTCACAGTCGGAAACAATGCATATTGTCGGATATAAGAAATGGCTATTGTCTATTCATCACACCATGATGACCAGTCCCCCGCAACTTTGCCAGAGTCTGCTTGAATTGGGTTCTGCCTTTACTAAACATGAATGAATGGATGAAAGGATGGATCGATGAATCAAAGTTCTGTAAGTGTATGCATTCATGCAAGTCCCCTGCATGGACATTCGGTTCCATTTAAATGCAATCAATGTGTAAATTCATTCATTCATCATCCTCACCACTTAGTCCGATTAAGGGTCACGGTTAAACTGGAGCTTATCCCAGCAGTCTTTGGGCGAAAGGCGGGGCTACACCCTGGACAGCTCGCCAGTCCATCGCAGGGCAATCAATGTGTACATATATTTTAAAATGGAATAACTTTATAATGAGATTAAAGTTTCTTCATCACCCATGTTTATGCACATAGAGATAGAGAAACATTAATATGTGCAAGTATGAAATAACCTTAAAAAAGGCAGCATTGCAAAAAAATTACATAACATTAAATAACATGCATATATTAAGGTTAGATTTTAAGATTTTTTGTGCCTGTTTGATTGGAGTGCATTTCATTATACAGCTTTTTCTCTATATTGGTCTGATCTTTTTTTTTTTTTAGTTTGTAGTAATGAGCTAGGACAGCACTCCATGAAACAAGGAAAACAGTAATGTACAAGACTTCTGCATGATTTGCCTGATTTTAGGTCTTAAACAACTCTTAAAACAACCCACTGAGTGGCAGAATCAGCAGGATGCCTACCAGCTCTGAATGTCGCAGATGAAGATTCGTTCATTCATTTTCCGAACCGCTTATTCCAATTCAGGGTCGTGGGGAAGCTGGAGCCTATCCCAGCTGGCTTTGGGTGACAGGCAGGCCAGTCCATTGCAGGGCCACACAGAGAGATGAACAACCACACTCATGCTCACTCCTAGGGGCAATTTAGAGTGACCAATTAACCTAACATGCATGTTTTTGGATGGTGGGAGGAAGCTGGAGTACCTGGAGAGAACCCACGCATACACGGGGAGAACATGCAAACTCCACACAGAAAGGCCACTGACCAAACCAACACAAGGATCGAACCAGCGACCTTCTTGCTGTGAGGCCACAGTGCTAACCACTGCGCCACCGTGCAGCCGCAGATGAAGATGGACACTGTGAATCTCATGTGTGCCATTTTCACACCTGCTCTTTTATGCAAGTCTGTACATAGACATGCAAGTGTCTGGAGCAGAATGCATCCTAACCACAGTGAGAAACTGTCAGAATCTGTCACATCATGACTACTCTGGGGTGTTTTTTTCACTGAATATCAAAATGGCTTTCTCTGGCCATGTATTTTTCTGCATGAAATAGTCTTGTAATCAGCACACTTTTGTGTTAACATTGCAAAAATAAGAATAAGAGCAGTTCTTTTTTTTCCATTTGCTATCATAGTTGTTTGCGCATGCACTGAATTTAAATAAACATGTTTATGAAAGATTTCACACTGATCTGTCATGTATGCATCATAGAGTTTAGAAGAATTTGAGCACAGCAAAACAGCTTTAAAAAATTGTTTAAGGAAAATGCTCAAAATGCTATGTTTCCCAAAGAAAAAAATGCCACAGGAAAAAAGTCAAACTTGATTGTACTGAAAGAAATATTACCTAAATAGGTTCTATCATGACCGTGGTAGTTAACTGGTGCAGCAATGAAGGTTAGAGTTTTACTTTTTGCTCATGGAAATTAGAGCGCCATGCTGAATTAATAAATGACAGTCACAAGGGTAGGACAGCTTTATGAAAGTTTGAAAAGCGTTTAATACAACATATTAGAGGGTGGCTAACGGACTGTAAGTGTTACAATAAAAAAACAATAAAATTTTAAAATTTCAAAACAAATGCAAAATAGCTTTCATAAACCACATGCACATTTATTCCAAGTTAAACTAGACATAAAAATATGTCTTCTCAACTATTCCTAACAAACAATGAACTGTTTTAAAAAACAAAATGTGAATTTGTTTTTGTTTTTTGTTTTTTGTTTTATTGTGAATCGCTTTTCAGAATGTAATTTTGTTTCAAATTTTGAAATGTGTCTTTTTACTTTTGAACTTTTTTGCACTTCCCAGCCACTGCAAATGTCTCATGTTGACAATGCAACCATACGCCACTTATTCAAGCTTCCAAAACTGTGTGAAACATGCTGGAGCCTAAAGACAAGACGAATAACAAGCAACACGTTTAAAGGGACAGTGTCCATACAAAACTTAAGGTTGCTGAGTAACAGAACATACTTATCGTAGTCATATACAAAAGTACACAAACCCAAGGAAATTACTGCATGGTGAATTATGTTCCTAGAATCCACAACACACGTCTCACCAGAATTCACTGTGGAAGAAAGAAACAGGAAAATGAAGAAACTGAAACAATCAACTTGCACACTGATCCATGACTCTTTCGAATTGTAGTGAGGGCAAAAGTTCTAGTTGGACTTGCACCAGAGATATTAACAAGGGACAGCCAGGCGTGGTGTGGGAAGACCCCAGTAGCCCACCAGAGGTTCCGGGCTTTGCCCCAAATGTGCCATGTGCAAAGGCTGTTGTAGCCCACCTGAGATATGGGACTACCAACCTTGTGTATATGGTGCTGTAATTCCCTGCACCGCCACCAGGTAGCGCCTACACCATAGGGATTTCCCATCCTTTCTTCTTCTACGGTCTTTTCAAACGAAGACATTGTCTGAAAGACCAGGATTAACTTTGCTGGAATTCTCAGTCTTGGTTCTATGTAACAGTTGAGTGAGGAGCCACATCTTTTAGCAGGCTTTCTCATAAAGAGCTCCAATTGGTTTTTGACCAGGACCAGATTATTCAAGATCTGAACATTGAGGGTTCAGTGGCGAGCCAACCCAGAAAATTTGACTGTGGAGGGACCAACATCACGGTGTGGCCAACCGTAATATCCATCCTCAGAAAGCAGTACCATCAACTCATCCCATCATTAATGACATAGATAAGACTGATACTCTACAGCTACCCGGGTAGTATCTGACACTGTGAACAAAGACACTTTTAGAAGAAAAGTAAACATACACACACACACACACAAGGAATTCTCACCTCCTTTCCTGAAGGAATAACTACAATCTGGGAAACACACTCCCCCCTCTTTACTTTATTTTAAAAGACTTCAATGGGGACACTATTTTTTGTTTTATTTTTATTTGCTTGAGCTCCTTTGATATGCGTCTGTGCATCCGAGGAAGTCGGCTTAGACAGGCAGGGATTGTAAATTTCTGTTATTAATTGTGAATAATACCATTTTGAATTCAACTACCACCTCAGGCATTGTGTTTTGTTCTCTGCTAACATTATTCTTTCAGGTTCTGTAGTCGTACCTAGAGGTTCCTGATACTGATCTAACATTTGTACAGTTGTACTTACCTGAGGTAATCGCTACACTGTGCCAACCACAAAGGTCTGTCCAAATCCAGGCGGTCCAGCTTGAGTTGGTCCACAGAGATGTCTTCTGCTTTACCACCAATGTCAACAACAAAGGGCTTGTTCACTGCCTTAAAAACACAGAAAGAGCCATCATACGGTTGCGACAGTGGCCCCCGGTTGGCATTGTGGTGAATGAAGATGTATTCTGCCAACCACAGATGAACATAAAAGGTAAGAACACATAGGTAGGAACAAGTTTGGAAAGCCTCGCTTTACAATGAAGGTTGTTCCATTGGTGGGCCATGGACCAACCACGGGAACAAGAAAGGAAACAAATCATCTGCCACCTGTGTGTGGGAGCCTGTCAGAAGCGCCATTGACCTTTATGCTGTCATGTAGAGGGGCCTCTATTGAGCAGTGAAAACGTTCACATAAACCATTAGCCTGTGCGTCATAAGTAGTAGTACAGTGGATCTTGACAGCCTTAAGGCAATTTCCCAACCGTGTGTCATTTTTTCAGTCTCCCAAAACTGTGTGAAACATAGAGCAGCCCAAAGTGTAAACAAAGGAGACGTAATGAGCTTAAAATAACAGTGTCTTTACAACACTTAAGGTTGCTGAGTAACATAGAACATATTTAGGTCTAGTAAGTTTTAGCAAGTCAGATTCAATTCCAGTGAAGGTTGAATTCCTCCAAAGCTCTGGCAGCGCCCTCTGCAGCCAATTCTGTATAAGCAGAGATTGACAATAACCCCCAATAACCCCCAGCTGCAGTCTGGAGAATGCGTAGGGGCTGGATTTTGGGCGGGGTTGGACGTCCAGTGATTGGGTGTCAAATGGGCGGGGTTGGATGTCAAATGGGCGTGGGGTTAAGGTTAGAGTTAGGGTTGGGGTTGATCCAACATTGGGTGGGGTTGGACGTCCAACCCCATCCAATGTCCAGCCCCGCCTTATTCTTAAGACCCTCTCAAGATTGATGGAGGGATGATGGATGGATGAAAAGATTAATGGATTTTTATCATGAATAATAAACAGTGGATGCGTGCAGGAACACAAGGCAATATTACTATATGGTGAATTATGTTTCCAGAATCCACTATAATGTTTAGTTATAAAAAAGAAAGAATGGTAAGAGCAAAATAAAAATAGTATTTTAAGCAGATTCCAAAAAAACAAACAAAAGAGGCAAGCTCATGAAGAGGAACAAAAAAGGATATTCACAGAAATGCTTCAAAAAGAACATGCAACCTAATTTCACTATAAGAAAGGAACAACAAATCCCTCAATCCAAACAATAAGACAGAGGGAAACAGGAATGACAAACAGAAAACAGAAGTGAGTGACTAGGAGAACAAAGCAGAACAAAGAATTTGACACCATCTGCTGTGTTGTCCATTACAGAGTTTTCATATGTGTAGACACACACAGAGACAAGCACACGCTCTGAGCACACGCCATCTCCAGAATATCTCACTGCGAGAAACTCAAACTTTATTTTAATGTAATTCCGTCCTGAGACGAGCAGAAAGTGGAATATGTCAGTTTGGGATTTAATAGAATTTAAAATGACAGTGAGAGTAGATGGAAATACGTTGAGGTTCCATTCAGACTGTGTTCATGACTTGATCAGACAGCGTGCACAGCATCATCTGACATTTGCATGACCTTTGTAATAAAATACACAGCTCATATTCCCTGTTCATTTTGACAAAAATACTCTTTTAGGATACCTTGGTGAAGAAACGCTGGTGAGCCCATCAGTTATGCTCAAAAGCTTTATTTGTAACCTTTAACTAATTCAGCATGAAAGTGCTGATCAAGACAAGAAGGAAATTATAAATTTCCCATCTTCAGTCCTCTCAAAGTAAAGTAAACAAAAACATTTTAATGCTCATTTCTTTACCTATACATTTCTTGTTTTGAGTCAACTGGTAACAAAAAACATGTTTTTTCTTTTATTTATCGTTCACATTCTGTCGAATCAAATCATAATATAAACTATTTCTGCACTATTTGGCCCCTACAGGCTGTAGCAATCTTTCAGCACTTGCTTGTAGCCCAGGGCTTGAAGCTCCAAGTTTTAAAACCTCTTTTCAATCCAAGTTCTGCAGCTAGCCTGGTGGTATTTCCCTTAAACCTGCATACAATATAATGCATCATAAACACCACCTAACATGTATATCCATATAAATCCTGTTTATTCCAAAAACTAAAAGTAGCCTTTCATGATGCTGTACAGTTAATGCAGATATCCATCTTAAAATAGGAAGCAATCTCAAGAAAATGCAACTGCAAATTCCAGCTTGTATCATGGAATTTAAAATTGGATTTTAAGTTTAATGTTTTTTTCTGCTGAAGAAATGCATATAATTGAAAAAAAAACCTTAATAATTTATTGAAACAAATAAGAAAAACTACATTACTGAAAATCAAAAGGAAAACGTGACAGTTCAGAAGTCACGTGTAAACCTTTGTCCTCTTCAGTTAGGTACTCAATGATCCCCTTATTATCTAAATATTGCCAATATGTTTACTAAACTTTGTCTTTTGCCCAGATATTCATCAGGAACCCAGTTTCTTCAGATGAGCAGTATACCTGTGCACTGCTGTAGTGCAGGCGTGAAGTGGATATCAACAGTGCCAGATGATCTCAGGTCCTCAGGAAGGCTGCTGCACAGGCAAGGACCATAAACACTAAAAGATGCTTCTTCATATGTCCCAGTCCTCGCCCTAGGGATAAACATGAGACAAGCCCCCAACAACCTGAGATCCCTGACAACCTAAAAACAATATAAATAAATACCTCAGGCTAAGACCTTTAAGAGCTTTATAAACTAATAAGAGTATTTAAAAATCATCTCAGAAACACACAGGAAGCCAACACAGAGATTTTAGCACTGGAGTAATGTGAGCTATCTTTCTAGTCTTCATCAGTAGATGAGCAGCTGAGTTTTGCAGAAGCTGTAATTTATTTATAGTCTTTTTACAGAGACCAGAAAGAAGAACATTGAAATAATCAGGTGATAAAAGCATGGATCAGTGTCTCCACATTGGCCTGAGAGAGGAACTGGCGCACTCTGAAAATGTTTCTGAGTTGAAAAAACCTACTGCATTTTATTCTACACCAAACAAGGGTAAACCTGTCTGGTTCAAGGGTTTTTCCAGGTCAAAAGGTCTGGTGTCCAGCCCTGAGGGAGCCCTGAGGGAGCCCTGATCAAGCCTACCTTAAGTCCCAGAAGTGACACAGTGAAGATGCCATTGGCTCTGGTACATACTGACTCACCTTTCACCCATAGTATAAACATTGCTGTTAGTTCATTTCAAAATTATATAAAGGTTTCAAAAGAGACACACTTCAACTAATTTTATTCAACAATTTCAACACTTATTTATTGTATTCTATTCTACAGTCATTTAGCAGATGCTTTTATCCAAAGTGACTTACATATGAGTGAAAACAACACAAGCACAATATTAAACAGTAGAGGACACCGTAGGAAGGCTAGTGGACTGTCCAGTTGGATGCAGTGCTACAGGCTTTCTTTTTTTTTTTTTTTAGGGGGGGGGTGCTTTGTTTTGTTTACTCCCTTCCCACTCCATAATATCACCTATGTTATAATATAAAGAATTAATACCATAATGTTTGTTGCAAAGAACTGGGCTAAGTTCTCCAACTTTCCAATATACTAAGTGTAGAAGTGCTCCTTGAAGAGCTGAGTCTTCAGCTTGCTCTTAAAAGTAGAGAAGGACTCTGCAGAGCGGACAGAGTTTGGGAGATCATTCCACCATTGTGGCACAACAGAGGAAAAGAGTCTGGCTAGTGATTTAGTCCCACATATTGGTGGTAACACGAGGTGTCTGTCGAGAGGGAGTGTAGGCCGGGATTAGGGAGTGAAGGTAGACGGGAGCCATTCGAGTTATTGTTTTGTAAGCCAGAAGCAAAGCTTTAAATTTGATGCGTGCTGCGACTGGAAGCCAGTGAAGTACGATTAGCAGCGGAGAGGAATGAGCTTGTTTGGGTTGGTTGAAAACCAGACGTGCTGCGGCATTCTGGATCATCTGCAGAGGTTTAATAATCACAAGGAGCCAAGTTATTCCTCATTAATTGATGTATCACAAGTCTGTTGATATCCACAGCACCAGGAACTACCACCAACCCTGCACTTCTTCACATCAAGTTTACATAACAATCTTTAGCTGCCTTTGGATGATAGATCTGGTACAAACACCTGAAATTGTGTTGATTATTGCAGACTATTCAATTCAACTTTGGGTATAAGGCAAGTTGACAACAACATTACCTCAGGGCATGCAACAGACAAATCAGTTTGACCAAATCTATTGTCATCCAATCAATATTCATACAAGACAATTCAGAATAAATAATAGCCTAACTCAGGAAAACCAACAGATTGTATTGAATTTTGACTTTGATTCAGTCCCCTATTCTGAACATGAATAAGGCAGGAGACAACAGTGAAAAATTAAAACTGATGTAAACAGGAAAGAAAAATCTCCAGCAAAACTTGGCTCAGGAAGGACGGCCATCTGCCTTGATGGGTTGGGTGGTAGGAAAATGAGACCAACAGGCAATGCAAGTTTTAGCCAGGAATACCTGCTGAAAGAGGACAAGTACAAGTTTATGATGCCAATACTGTCATAAGTTTACACATAGGGGAAAAAAGCAGATCGATGAAAAGGGAAGGAAGTGCTCAGTGTATCATGGGAGATTCTTCAGTGGTCTGAGCCTACGGCTGCATAACTAAGGGATAGCTAATCACCTTTACCTATAAGATTTATTTTTAAAAAATGAAGGTTTTAAACCTTATCTTGAAGGTAGAGAGGGAGTCTGCCTCCTGAACACAAACAGGGAGCTGGTTCCATAAGAGATGGGTCTGATAGCCAAAGTTTCTGCCTGCCATTCTGTTCTTAAAGAGACTCTGACAATCACAAGTAAACCTGCAGTCTAAGAGCAAAATGCTCTTTTGGGAATATATGGAACTATGAGATCTTTGATATGCAATGGAACATGGTCATGGAAAGCTTTATAAGTTAAGAGAAGATTTTTAAAACGTATCCTTATTATAACAGGGAGCCTGCAACTCAGTGGCATTTAGGAATACACCATATCTGATAAAGATGTTAAGCAGACAAAAAACTGGCATGTAACTGTAGATGTCCACCGGCCCATCTTCACCCTGAAATAGATACAGTAACTCAACTGCAAATTATACTCATATTTTCCATGTGTCTCTTTATCTCTTCTACAAATATATCTGAAAGTTCAACCATAGCAAAAGGGTGCCAGAGCATTTAGACAACCACATTATTTACAGTCCAACACCCCCACCTCGCCTGAAGACAACTATGACTGGACCAAAGAGTGTGAAGATAGTTGCACACTGATCCACGCGATTAAACCCTCACAGTTTTTGCTCTGGTAAGTACCAGTTCTAAAAATGACTTGAAGAAATACCAAACTAAGTTGCACTAAACCCAACTACTCAGCTTCATACTATACTCACTGGACACCAGGGAGGTGGACAAACAAATTCTAATGACCGTTAAACTTTACTCGCCATCTTAATTAAAAGATGTAGACAGCAGCTGTTCCTGTGAGTGACAAGAGCAATTGAAGTAAAGCTTTCAATATAATCAAAAGCTGTGAATGACAGGTTTTTTCACAATCACATGACTCCACTGATTCTTTAAAAGCAATCACAAATACCAGTTATAAACACAAATACCAATGATAAACTGATCAGGCGGGCCGGCTCTGTGGTCAGCATGAAGCTGGACTCTATGTTAAAGGTGGCAGAGCAGAAGACTCTGGACAAACTGCTGAATATTAAGGACAATGCCAGCCACCCTCTGCACACTGTCATCAGCAACCAGAGGAGCCTGGTCAGTGGTAGACTGCTGCTTCCAAAGTGTAGGACCAACATGCTTAAAAACTCCTTTGTCCATCATGCCATTGCACTCTACAACTCCTGAATTGGAGGGAAGATGACATAGAGGACATAGGTGCAGTAAAAACTGGGGATGGGGAGGGAGCTGAGGACACCCCCAGTCAGTTGTTTGTGCATTCTCTTATTTTCTTATTGTTTATTTAATTTATTATCATTGGGGTTTTTTTTTATTTATTATTTATGTTTTTATGTGCATACTACTTTTCATTTTTTTGCTGCTGGAAATTTTAATTTCCCTGAGGGAGTAATCCCAAAGGGATCTGTAAAGTCTTGTCTAAGTCTAAGTCTAAGTCACAAATGAGTTTTTACTTATTAGCTGACTGGAACTGCTGATGTTTGGTCTACGGCTAGAAGTTCATCATTAGTTGTATTTTACCATTTTAATTTTTGAATGACTGATTTTACACACTTTCTGTTCAGTTAAGAAATCTGATGCAACTCCTTTTGACTTTTTCCCCATGTCTTCATCACTCATTGGTCTACATTATGCCCACATAACACACCATACTGCAAATGGCAGCGTAACACTTATCATACAGAAATATTTTCCACTTCAACTCTTAGTTAACCAAATGTGCACTATTCTAGACATTGTTTGACAAACTCAAGACTCAGGGCTGAAACATTCTTAGTTCCTTAAAATAAAACCATAGCCATTTTAAACTGAGGTACACAGCTGTCTTTCATAGTGCCTTGCAGAGCTATTAATGTGGCCATGTACATCTCTGCTGGGTTGCTAGCTGAAGTCTTGCCAGGAAGCTTAAGGAGCAGTGAAAGGCTATAGTGAAACTTTATTTGAAATTTGAAGCATGTAAACCTTCACTGGAGGAGGTTCTTTTCATTAAGATCCATATATATTTCCTGCAATAGGCCACCCAGTCTCTTACTCTCTCATAGGTTTTCTTTTCATTCTCATTCTTTCTCATAATTCTGTCCCCTAGCAACTGAATCTCTTTCTTTCTCCATCCATGGCACGTTTTTTTTTTTCTCTGTTGCTAGATGTTGCCTGATATATGGCTGGCAATTGATGATGATTTGTGCTCTACCTTGTCCCATCAGTAAGCTAATCTTTCAGTCATATTTCATTCATTTCCACAGACTCCAGTCCTCAGAAAAGGGTGACCAGAACACTTTGTCATAATTAGACAAAGATGACTATCATGGTTATACTGAGGACCACAAATTGAGTGATTCTACTATATTTTGATCAGAAAAACTGAAAAATTTTGTGGCTCTAATTACCAATTAAAATTTTGGGTTGTATAAATCCTGCATAACCAGTCTGCCTTCACCTAAAAAGACCCAACCCATAAAAAATTGATCAGATTTGTCAAAATTTTTTTATATGAGGTCTTAATTTGTCCCCTTCACAAAATGTACATTTAAAAAGCACCTACATTTTTTCAAACATGTACAATTTATTACTATCTGATATGTCAAAATTTTTATAGTGTAATCTTCTGCTTTCTGATGTCCAACAAGGGGCAGAAGACAAAAATCATATTGTGTTCGACAGGATTTTGAGCAAAGTTTGTATCATATGTTTCAGAAATCATGTATGTCATGAAGGGTTCCTATAGGTTAACATTCCCCTCTGTGTTTTTATAAAATTATGTCAGACTAAATTTTCTGTAAATGCCAGTGAGACAATTTCCTGCCACCTCACTTGACAGAAGGGAAGCAATATGTTTTATCCCCTGTAGGGTGAATAGCACAGACCCCCACAACTACTATAGTAATGAATTGCTTATCATGTGATTTGAATGACAGGTAAAACAATTATGAAAAGTTGTCCATGACGGTGCTTTGCGAAATATGATGTTTTCCCTTCTTCTACTTCTCAAGGACAAACATTTGTTCTATCAAGATATTGTTGGAGTAACATGACTACAACCTCATGATGCGTTTGTGGCATGAGTTGAAAATAAAAATAATTTCCAACTCTATTAAATTTTAGCAGAAATTTAGATGGATTAATAATTTAGTTTTGTGTGAAGTTTAAGAAAAGGCTTTTTATTTTAGCTTTATATGATATTTTATCTCAAAATATTATTTAAAAAGTGTGACTCTATAAAGACTGGAGTTTATGTGATACTGCAACCTGTCATCTGGCTATTAGTAGTGACAGAGGAGAGAGTGTTCTCAAGTGAAGTCATTCTCAAAGTAACGTTCACATGGCGGCTGTACTGCTAATGAACCCTCGGGAGCATAACTGTTTAATAGCCCTAAGCTAGAACAGTGCTTCCATCAACTGCCACTATGCTTTGCATGACCATTGTGTACTTTGCACATAACTATAAATTTTAGCAGCAATATAAAATTACATGAAAAAATGTGACTCCATGACTGACATACCTCATTAGATTTACTGTACAATTTCATGACTGTGGCAAATGTCCATCAGTTATCAACACAATCTTACAGCAAAGGTGAAATTGTCACGAAGACTTAATCTAGAGATTTGCATCAACAGACATGGGCTACATAGGTTTTTCCCCTACTACAGCACTGGGAAAAGACTGCAGAGGAATTTGCTGTCAGCCTAATATATGGAATTGGTTGATGGATCATATTTAACAGTACGGAAAGTAAAAATTTTGAAGTAAAAAAGGACTGAATGTCAAAGTGGCAGACACACCTGTCAAGTCCAAGAAACAAGCTTAACTGTAACCTTACATTTTATTGTAACTTTCCTTTAAAATGTCATATTTGGATTGCGCTGATGTGTTTTGTTGTTTTCAGTAATTTGTTTTTAATGTTTTATTCATTGTAAACTACCAGTATTTGGTTACATTCAGGAATTGAAACTATACATATATATATATATATATATATATATATATATATATATATATATATATATATATATATATATATATATATATATATATATATATATATATATATATACACACACACATATGTACTGCTCAATAAAAATAAAGGGAACACTTAAACAACACAATGTAACTCCAAGTCAAAAACATCATTGTGAAATGGAACTGTCCACTTAGGAAGCAACACTGATTGACAGTCAATTCCACATGCTATTGTGCAAATGGAATAGACAACAGGTGGAAATTATAGGCACCCAGTAAAGGAGTGGTTCTGCCCAAGAACCACTCCTTTGGTGCCCACAGACCACTTCTCAGTTCCGATGCTTTCTGGCTGATGTTTTGGTCATTTTTGAATGCTGGCGATGCTTTCACTCTAGTGGTAGCATGAGACAGAGTCTACAAACCACACAAGTGGCTCAGGTAGTGCAGCTCATCCAGGATGGCACATCAATGCGAGCTGTGGCAAGAATGTTTGCTGTGTCTATCAGCGTAGTGTCCAGAGCATGGAGACGCTACCAGGAGACAGGCCAGTACATCAGGAAACGTGGAGGAGGCCCTGGGAGGGCAACAACCCAGCAGCAGGACCGCTACCTCCTTCTTTGTGCAAGGAGGAACAGGAGGAGCACTGCCAGAGCCCTGCAAAATGAGCTCCAGCAGGCCACAAATGTGCATGTGTCTGCTTAAACAGTCAGAAACAGACTCCATGAGGGTGGTATGAAGGCCCGACGTCCACAGGTCAGGGTTGTGCTTACAGCCCAACACCATGCAGGATGTTTGGCATTTGCCAGTGAGCACCAAGATTTGCAAATTTGCACCTTGTGCTCTTCACAGATGAAAGCAGGTTCATACTGAGCACATGTGACAGATGTGACAGAGTCTGGAGATGCTGTGGAGAACGTTCTGCTGCCTGCAACATCCTCCAGCATGACTAGTTTGGCAATGGGTCAGTTATGGTGTGGGGTGGCATTTCTTTGGAGAGTCGCACAGCCCTCCATGTGCTCGCCAGAGGTAGCCTGACTGCCATCAGGTACCAAGATGAGATCCTCAGACCCCTTGTGGGACCATATTCTGGTGCGGTTGGCCCTGGGTTCCTCCTAATGAAAGACAATGCTAGACCTCATGTGGCTGGAGTGTGTCAGCAGTTCCTGCAACACAAAGGCATTGATGTTATGGACTGGCCTGCCCGTTCCCCAGACCTGAATCTAATTGAGCACATCTGGCACATCATGTCTCGCTCCATCCACCAACGCCAAGTTGCACCACAGACTGTCCAGGAGTTGGAGGATGCTTTAGTGCAAAGAAATCACTTTCAGCACAATCCCATAATATCACTGCAGAAATACAAGGCTTTCCTCCATCTGCATCGAATGGAAAACCAGTTGAATCTGTTGGAATCAAGTGAAAATGCCAAATACCACAAATTCTCCTCCAAATGAAATGCTGACATTAAAGAATGAATAGCATTAAACTCTAATGGCAGTAAGATGATGATGTGCAGTTTTTATTGAAGTCTGGGGGCAGCTTTAGGTCACTAGAGGACGTATCTGATACAACATGAAAAATACTAATCACATCAATTTAGTTTTGTTGCTGATCACCACCAACACATCATCTCTGTGATATTTATTTAATAGAACATATTTCATGTTTTTTTTTTTTTTTAAGTAAAAAATCAATAATTAAGTAATTTAAGGTCTTAAAATAATTTCATGTTTAATAGTTTTGAGCAGGTCTGAAGCTTTTCGAGTGACTATAGCAGGGGTCTCCAACTCTGATTCTCAATAGCTGCCATCCTGCAGGTTTTACTGTTTCCCTGGCAAAACCCATTTGATTCAAATGAGAAGGTTCTCCAAACAACTTGTTGTCATCTTCAGTACCTGGCTATTAAATGAGCCATTGATTTGGGTCAGAAGTGTTGCAGAAGGGAAACAAAACCTGGAGGATGGTAGCTCTCGAGGACCGGAGTTGGAGACCCCTGGACTAGAGAGATGAAAAATAGATATAAAGCATTTCATTTCTAAAGGCACTTTCCTGGTCTTCTTTCTGTATCAGACTGCATATAATCATATTTGCTAGATGCCTTTCTAAAATGCTTTGACAAACTTTATCCCAACAGCTCTCTCTTTTATTTATTTGTGTTCTGCAGTAATATGCCTATGTATATGTGCTTTGCAGCTTTTTTTCTGCACTTTTTTCTGCACTACATATTGTTTTGTATTGTAGCTACTGCATTTTTAATTGAAGACTGTGTTTGAATAGGAATGAACAGATCTGAAGGAAGAGGATTGGTTTCAATCACAAGCAGCTTTAGTTGGAGGGAAGAAATCCAATGAATTGTGTCTGTGCTTTACCAAAGCTGATTATTAAATATAATCAATAACAATCAGAGAAAATCAGTCTCAGTATAACAGATTATAGCCATTGTTTGCTGAAAACATCAAACAAAAAAACAGCAGTATAGGCTGGAGTTCTCAGCCTTGATTTGGTCTGTTGACTTCTTAGAAACGGTCTTTGTCCCCTGCCGGGTTGTATAACTTTTTTTCTCGCAAGCCTTGTATTTACTGCAGCTCGCTACCATTTAATTGTGAACAGATAGTGTGAAATCAGCTACTGCGAGCTTGATAGCTCAAAGAAGCTCCTCACAGGTTTATGCAAGGGTGACTTGACTATACACACCGGTTCAAATAGTTTAGTGCTTTGTAGTTACAGCTGCAGAAACTTACCCACATAAGAAGTGTTTCTGTGAAGGCTCACATGGAACATAAGCCCTTATCTTGCTTCTGATCATCTTAGATTTCTAGACAGGACATCAGTCCATCACAGACAACCCTTAGCTACTTTACAGTCAGACTGCACTATCAAGCAACAAATGTCCATGTCTCCAGGCTTTGGGCTGAACTGGAACCCCAGAGGAAACCACTGCAAACATAATGAAAACAAGGGAGCTGCACACATGCAGGCAAGATTCAAACTAGGAGCCTTTTTTTGCTTTGAGGCAACAGTATTGACCAATGTACCCCAGTGCCAAACTCTCTGTTGAATACTAATTAGTTTTATCTATTTACAGCGTTTTTAAGGGAATGAAAATAGAGACATATTTCTAAATAGGTATTTTTTAAGGAAGCAATGAAGGGAGCTAAATTAAAATTTTTGGTCAAGACTCTATTCCTCCCTTGCTGTTTTACATTCTGCGAACAGCCAATAGATAGTGACAACACAGACTCTGCATGTGTTTGTGCAGCAGGTAGCTGTTTTCAATACAGAGCCCATATGGTCACTAATTATACTTTGGCACTGAAGAATTTTCATGAGACCATATCAGAGTCAAGAAAGGTCACCCCGTTACAGACCTTTCTGTAAAAGGCAGCAGCATCAGCTGGCGTGGCAGAAACAATGCCCTCTGTAACATCACCACAGTGATGTGAACCACATTTCACAGATCACAGAGCAGGAGGACAGTTGAGCTGAGATCATCCCTGAAGGGGAAAGACAGACATCAAATTAATGTCCACAATAACTTGTTACATTTTGCCCATCTCCTTTTTATGAACTCATACATATTGCTTTTTAATGCTTTTGGTTGCAAATCAAAGTGTTTAACAATATTAAAGCCATCAATTCTGTTCTTTGCTCTCTATTTGGTGTGGGTTAATATTGTGGGACTGCTGTCAGACTCCTCCACCTGAAGGTGGGGGGAGGAGTCACTGCCATGCTGACCATATGGCCAGCTTATTATTCGCTGGCAAAGCATCTTAATGAGACTCCCAGAAACTGTCAGACATTCTTCTGATTTCACACAACTCATATACTCAGATGCAGATGTGCACACATAAAAACATGTTAGCAAGGAGACCAATAGCATAGATAAAGCAAACAAATGATACTGACAAACAATCTACATACAGAGATACATCTGTGCCGTCCATCGCTTTGCTCATACACTGATGATAAATGTAAAAAATTCCTCAAAGAAAAGCAGAGACCAAAGTCAAAGCACTTTAGTGACACCCAGTGGTGACAGGCAAATGCAAACTGGCCAAAAGGGGCCGATTTGCAACTATAATTATGATAAACATTCAAAGGGATTTTAAACATATTTGAACACTGTTAAAAAAAAAAAAAAAAAAAAAAAAAAAAAAAAGAACTGAAAAATGTATTTAAACACCAAACTAGCAACTTCAGCTCTAAGTAAGATTTCATTATAACAAAATAATGGCTATTAAAGGGCTTAAATGACATGCATAACATAGAGTATTTTCATTCCCTATGAGCACTTTGAATCCCCCTGTTGTTGAATTGTGCTACATCAATAAACTTACGTTTCCCATGAATAAACTAAAGAACTCTAAGAAACATCTTGACCTAACTCAATTTTAAAAAAAGAGGCCGGAGTAGTTTTGTAAAGCAGTGTCTCTGTGGTTGGAGTCCATATTATGTGTGTGTGCGTTAGTTCAAATAACCCTTGTACCATCTAATTGCCCCTCATAAACACTGTGCAGATATCTAGATTTTTTCCAACTGGCAAGCTTTGATTTTCTCTCTGTCTCTCTTTCTCTCTCTCCCTCACACACACACACCCACACCACACACACTCATATGCACACTCACTTTGATTATATGAATAAGGTGTGTGCACACCTTAGGTGGCTACAGTAACTTAGCCTTATGGTTACCTGTCTCCACATACATACTTCCTGGTATGCTTATCTTTCATAAACTTTGATAATATGAACACGCACCCATGTCAGAGGGCTCAACCTGACTGTATACATGGGTGTCGATTTTATAAGCTAGTGATAAGCCTGAAAAACAGATGAACAAAGGACAAACTACTGAACAGGATTTAAAGAGTGACGCAGAGGGTTTACAGCACATTATCACTCGGTCTTTTCCATTTCTCGTCATTTCATTCTACACTGGATGCATGAAGTTCCTCTCTTTAAGCCTATGTTGGTATTTGTGAATGCCAGAAAATTTGTTGGTGAATTGAGGTCACTTATTTGAAGAGAGACCCAATCAAATCACTGTAGACTTGAAGAAAAGGTCCTATCGATAGAAGAAGTCTCAAGATACCAAGGTAATATTTCTCTCTTTTTTTTATATTTATATATATTTATATTTGTGACTTTATTAAAAAGTTAGACTATAACTTTTGCCAAATTTCAATAAATTCCATTCTTTATCTTGAGTGCACCTTGTAATGTAGGAACAACAACTCTTCATTCCAGGTCCCCGCTGAGGCGGTGGGGTAGACAAGAACCATGGAGGACATAAGATACAGAGGAAAGAAAAGGGACGGAAGGCACAGGTAAACATGAACTCACAAAATTTGTTGTTTTATTTTCTATTTTATCTAATGTGGTGAATTCTGTCATATTCTTAGGCTGATATGAGATATGATATTACTTCAAACTGATTCACTTAATTTAATTTAATTATATATACATATATATATATATATATATATATATATATATATATATATATATATATATATATATATATATATATATATATATATATATATATATATATATATATATATATATACATAAAATATGTATGTATATAGCTTTTGGGTGACTGGACAAATTTTCCTTAAAATTATTAAAGTATCAAGCAATTACATGTAAAGGTGTTTTCTCGTTTGCTGCTCTGGGAGTGGTACAAAAATAAATTGAAGTCAGACAACAACTATAAACTACGCTTCTATTTCTCTTCCTGTCCAAAGGCACATAATCAAGCTTTATTAACCTCTTCATCATTGCTATGAGGTTAATTGTTAGGGAGATAGAAATTAGTACAGGGAAAAATTAAAAACTGTTCGCTTGTGTTACCAGGTTTCAATTAAATATAATTTACAGTTTGAGAAAACACTTAATTTCCCCTGTGCACTGCTTTGCTTCTCTTTATTGCAGTGGCTGATATCATCCCCACTGATACTCCCTGCTGTTAGAGGCGATATTTAAAATGTTAAATACACACTACAGCTTTAATCACCTTCTGGACATTAGGATCTCGGAGACACAGACGTAAAATACTAAAGATTTTAAAAAAGAAAGAAAGACGACTATTTTATTTCTTTCTTTCTTTCTATTTTTGACTTTATGGTGCAAACGGTCTATATTTAAACAGTGCAAGTTGATTGTTAGTGTCAGAAAACAGAAATGCATTCATTACTGGACAGCTGTTAAGCTCTCTCTCTCTCTCCTATACAGATCTAAATAGGTCCTTTGTGACAGTCAAGATGGATCTTTGGAGTTTGTTGTCTTTCCTCTGTAAAGTTAAGCTTGTCTTTATGATACTGCCAAATCCTGGAGGAAGCTAACTGTACAATGGATATGATAAAAGAAAGAAAAACTGATACTGAATAAACTTCCAACTACAGCATAGCCAAGCTTTATGACCTGTTAACAGAACAACAAATACATTGAAATGGAATTAAATGTAAATTGACCTATTCTACCTAAAATTATTAAATAGAATAGAATAACTTTTTTTAAAGTGCTCATGTGGACAATGAAAGATAACCAGATGTCACACACAATGCCATCAAGGTGGGAGACGAGCATATAGGTAATTTCAGAAAGAAAGAAGAAAATGGGAAGTAAAAGCCTTCAAAGAGCTTTGTTACCCTATTAAAGATAAAACAGAACTGTAACACCCCCGACAATGTTTGTATGTCTTTCAATGTGACATCAGAAAAGATTTACAATAGAAATATATAGCACATGTTAAGTAACTCTTTGTTCATGCATGACTCATAATGATTTAATCATTTTAATTCTTGTTGCGTACCATGACCCAAGTGTCAGTTTACAGTGGATTTATGTAAATATGTCCCAAATACATCCCAGTTTTATGACTTTGATTATATTGTGATTAAGAGGAACTAACTATTGTTTAAAATAATGTGAAGTCACTCAAAAGATAATTCCTTCATTCATAAATGGCATATATTTATTTACATATCAGAGGCAAATTGTTTCTTTTTAGTTCAAAGGAAATAGAACAGTCAACCCATTAAACTGAAAAAATGGGCTTGTTGTTTTTTAACCATTAATTCATATATTTTCCCAGTAATTCATATAATGTTTATGTCTCCCTACAGACACCATATATTGATACCTCTCATCTATTTATCTTCTTATTTATTTTTGTGAAGACCATATAAATACCTACCAGATGGATACATGTAGTATCAGTGAAATAACGTTATTAAGGGTTAATCTCTGAAATGTCCAACAATTACATAATGCATACCAATTTTCATGATACATTGTGCAATAATCATTTCATTAAATCGTGGTAACACATCCACTAAGCATAACTTAGCTGTATAGTTTGTACTCTTGTTATAACTTGTTGTCATGAAAGCAAAGCAAAAGGGAAAAAAAAAAACTTGACTATGAACCAAGTTTGTTTTACAGTTCAAGTGCAATAGTTTCTGTGAGACAACATGACTCTCTTAAGGTTGGACTTTGGTATATGCAACTTTGCACACCTTTTTTATATGCACATAAATCCATAATGAAGTAAAGGAAGAAGAAAAACACAGAAAGTATTGTTCTTTATTATCTAAATGTCAGGAAGTTTAACAAACATTTTATAGCTCATGAACATGTTACCTTTGTAGTAAAATATTATCCCAAATATATACACTTGTGTACTTCAAATGCTTTCTTAGAAAAGATTCAGTGATACAATCCTACTTTGTCTCAGTTGTTCTCAAGCAGACACCATAACTAATGTTTTCCAAATGTGTGATTGTGTTTGTTAAAGCCATTAAAAAAGCTTCAGTTTGGCCTGGGATTTTACAAAGACACACACATGAGTGTTGAAGTTCTTCTAAAATCATTTATGTAATGATCGTTTAAAATTCCCATGGATCATTTAGGAAAAGAGCAAGTCACATACGTGCACCTAAACAAATACTGCCAGCATGGCTATGGTCATTCTGGACCTGAACTTAGCTATAGCTTTGATAGTTTCTATGGCAAAGTCAAACATTACACTCTTATCAATTCAGTATAGAAAAAACCCCACCCTGTTCATTATTCTGTATACGCAGCAATCTGCCAGCAATGAGGATGACACAGATACTGATAGCTAAACTTGAGTAACCTGAATGTTAGCAGAGGTGTTAAACAGTCAGAGGTATTCTACAGGCTGAATCACCTAAAGACATTTCACGTAACACTGTACAGTTCATCCAGATGCCACCTTCTTTTTCAAGAAGTCCACTATCAGACTCTGGCCTGGGTTCCCACATCACCAATCATTCACTGTCTGTCATGTAAAAAGTTGTTTCACCTTGCTTCAAGCCACTGAGAAAAAATGCAAGCCAGAGAAAAATGATGTAAGTTAGCAGAATTGTGTGCAGTTTACTGTTTATACAGGATAGTTTTAAGAAGTTTGTATCCTGACCGCTGATGCAATGTAATGCCTGTTACAGTTTTTATTATTGCCTCTGCCAAGGAGGTTTTTGCCTGCATTTATCTGTCTGTAAGCAACTTTTATAAAAACTATTAGGCCGATTTTTGTGATTTATTTTTTCTAAATAAGTCTTGGTCTCACTTAGATCCCATCAAATTTTTTGAGGAAATCTGGAAAGAAATGCAGGCACAGAGATTCTTAAAAAGATAGAAATGAGCTGCTTTATGGAGGGTCTGCATGATCACCTGTTAACGGACATGTTGGTTCCTCTGTGAGAAGTTCTTAAACTTCACTGCTACAAGTTTCTTTTTATGATAGGAGCGTTTTTTTTGTTTTGTTTTGTTTTGTTTTTTTGTTGTTGTTGTTGTTGTTTTCAGTGAATATTTGTGACTCACAAATGTTGAAATGTGTGTTTCAGAGATACATGGGATCCTTTCCAGTTAAATCCTATAGGAGCAGAGAAGGAGAAGAAGCAACACTGTCTTCTGGTGGCGCAGTACACGGTGGCTCTGATTGTGGGCTTAGCCGTGTTGGTCAGTGCTGTTGTTGCTAAGGTAAGATTCTCTGACTGTCCATTAAACTACAAATGAGGTTATAAATTAATCTATCATTGGTCTTCAGAGAACGAAGCATCAAAATAAAGTTCCTATCATTGGATTTAAATGTTTAACATAGAAATTTAGGCAGGCTTTAATTCTCAGCTGGAGTAGAAGTACCTGTTGGTTAGCGTCTCTCTTCTTGCGTTTAGCTACTTAAGTATTTTCATTTCTGATCTCAGTCTCATTTGTATTCTAGTTTTTTTTTTTTACCACTGTCAGGACTCCACAAACAACTATGACTGATTTAAATACTGGTGCAGTGAACATTACTGTTTTATCTTTCTTATGTATCGTTATGGTGTTTTATGCTACATATACACAAATTTTAAATTGCAATTTGTTTCACAGCAAGTTTCAGAATTAAATTTGCTTTGCATAGAAGTGTTGGATGCGAATGTATTCACAAATGCACAGTTTCTCTGCCGGCAACTGAGCTTTAAGGTTGTTTGTGTTAAAATAGTTGTGTAACAAGAACCAAAAAACAGTAAAAGAAAAAAACCAAACAAACTAGCAGTACTTGATCTACTTTTGTGATGGCAAAGCTTCCCTTGGTGCATCAGCTGAAACCTGTCAGCTCATAACCTCACTTAGGAAATGTAGGGTTTTTTTTCTTAAAACAAAAGGTTCCACACATCCAAGGCTGTGTTATTTGATCATAAGCAATGGTGATTAATTTAGCTGATTTTATTCAAGATAACTTGAAAGAAATTCTTGGTATAGCATGTGCTCACAGGCAAACCTTACCTAACAGTCATGTCAGTGACACCCTTAGATACATATTATAAAGGCACCCTGTGAAGTAGCACTCCTACCTGCAGTAGAAAGGAAATGCATCTCATAAGCCTTTTCTACTTGGAAATGTCAAGCTGTTTAATAAACAAGCCGCAAAGCCCCAAGGAAGAAGATGGTGGTGCAGTTAAGTGAAACATGTTCTCCCAGAAGCCTTTAAGTGATGTGAAATTGAAAACACATTATGTTTCATTGATAACAAGATAATATTTTCCCTTCTTTGTGGTTAAGATTAGACAATAGCATTGCTTCAGTAAGGTTATGAAAACCACATGGTTTGGGCTAAAACACTTCTACAAACCTTCTACCACCAATAAAACATTATTGCTTATTGGTTGGCCATAGTCTGTCTCTTATCTCTTAGTTAGGAGGATTAATCAAACCTACTTGGGTAGAGTTAGAAAATGATCACAGTTAAAGCTAAAATGGATTCTTTTCAAAACACTGCTGCCATGAACGTCATTTTTACTCTTCACCTGCAGTCGCTCTCATAACAACTAGAGGTCCCATATTTTGCAATCTAATGATTTATTCATAATGACTTGTAGGTATATTTACAACTCTTCAGTATCAACATAACTCATGTACAGTCTTTTAAACAAACCACATTAATGTTCAATATGAGGAACTCACTCAGTAGTTTGCAGTGAACTAGGTATGATGCAGTTTCAGGAGGCAGAAAGACGTGTAACTCCCAGTCCTAAAGGAGCTGGCAGGCTCTGAAATATTGATCTAAACATAAGAAAAATAAACTGTCTACAGCATTTTTTAAAATAAATTTTAGTTCTTGTTTCTAAACTTGTTCTTTAAAATATTTTGGTTGTTTCTTCATTCAGGGCTCCCTCTTGGTGCTGACAACACTGGCAAGTCCATATTCTATGCGCAAACCAGAGGAAAAACAGTTCTACATGCTGATGCTGGTCTTCTGCCTGGTCTGCCCCAACTTCCTGGTTTTTATTAAATCACTATGGCGATGTGCATTCAAGAGCTTTGTGCAGCCCAACATGAGGACCATGTCATTTGTACGTTTCTTTAAACTTTCGTCACATGGACTGCACTGGTGTGCAATTGTGCAAAGAAAGTCCATTTTCATTTCTTACATGAATATTAGTGACCCTTGGAAGTAGTTGTACTGTATAAAATAACTAAAGCTTTACAAGAGTAAAAATAAATGATAGTATTGATGATGTTCTTGTGTTTTGTTCTGTTTTGTTGCAGATTTGTCTAATTGAATGTCTGGTGTCTCTCGGTACTTCAGTCCTGGTTCTCATTGTCATGCCTCAGTTTGACGTACTAACTAACCTCTTCATCAGTGGGGGAGTCTGTATCATCTCTGCCATTCTGCAGATAGTATTCAGACTACAAAGAGAAACCTGGAAAATTGTGTTTCCAATCTGCTCCCTCACTCTCACAGTTGCTGGTAAGTAACTTTATTCAATTGTTATTTCAAGAATAATGCCTCTCTCATTTTTGTAATACTACTAAAGATGGACTTGCATTGTATGTTGTAATATTTCATTCTGCATTCACACATAATATTGAATTCCTTGGATGGCTGTAGTGTCTGTAACTTCTCCTCCAAAATCTCCACAGAAAATCTTGAAACATTGCAGACTTTTTGCACCTTTCCCATTAAGTTTGTACTTAACGGGAAGTTTGTACCTTTTGTCATCGTTTATTGCTGTGGTCATGGGGTTCGTACATCTGAAGCTCTGGTACTTTCATGTCTACGTTCATGTGAAACAAAATAATAATGATTTCTGTGAATTGTATTTGTGAAAGGCAACATGAACTTCCTTGAAACTGGACTACAGCCTCAATTAAGTTGACAAAATCAGAGAAACAAAACTAGTTTGTTAGTGACTCTCTCAGCCGATAATGTTTCTCTGTCATTAACCCAGTAGTCCGCATCCAAACATCAGCGTATAGTGGAAGTCTTTTGTAAATGAATGAAATATGCACTCTTTGTACAAACACAATGTTCCTGGCAAAACATAAAGATGTAATTCCAGGAATTAAGTCAAAACTGAAAGAAAGTACCAGTGATTCTACATTTGGCCTTTCTAGCATTTGCCTTGTGTAAATGAACTGATGACAGTACTTCGCTTTGGAGTTTGTTCCTCTTTAAGGCTTGAAGAAATTATACTCAGGATTGTGCATATATTGAGGAGAAAACTTAAAGTTGTATTCTTCTGTTTATTTGATGGATGACAGGATCTGTATTTTTTGAGGAAAAATTGAATTTGCTCTCAAAATGCAAAACAAAGCCATGTGGTTTTATTATTCCTTAATATGGTCCAAATAACGACAGGAAAAAATAAATAACACAGTATTAACTTACAAGTTGCTTAACTAATAAACTAATCTAACTAATTAACAGGTTACTGCCTCCTTGGAATCGACTACTATGTCCGCGTGACGTCTTATGTGGAAAATCAAAGTAGTGAATGCTTCATTTATGTGGCAATCGGAATTTTCTGTTCCTTACTGATCTCCCTGTGTTGGTGGGAAAATCCATTGCAGGCTTCAAACAGCATGCAGGTATGTTTTTTTTGTTTTGTTTTGTTTTTTTTTGTTTTGTTTTGTTTTGTTTGTTTTAATAGAAAAATGTTTTTAGCCAGATAATTAATTACTCATTGTCTGTGCATTTATAATGACAAATATATGTAAAACAATAAATATGTAAAACAAATTTTTCACATTTGACCCTGCAGGAAACTCTGTCAGAACTGGACGGTTTTCGGGATTTTGTCTTTGTCATCAGCAGCATTCTGAGGATACTGGTGATAGGTATTTATCTACCACTGATCTCGGTTGTGGGAAACTGTTTTGCAGTGAGAAATTACACATGCCCTTGTGACTTGTTTTACTATTTCCCGTGAACATTCCTTTGTATTTGTTTCAGTCATTTTATTTTTGTTATATTAATATTGCATCATTGTACTCTATAACAAATTACCTATTTTTATCTAGGTGCAGTATACCTGATCTATTATGCACTCATCATTGATGAGCCCATCAAGTGGGAAGACTTTAACCTACAATCAGATGAATGGGAACTCCTGCAAACAGGACTGGTGTTGTTTTTCTTACAGGTGAGTTAAAAGACGTATGTGATTTGTTGCATCTTGAAATATACAGTGTGTTACATGAGCTAAAACAACCTTTTAAACTTAAGCCATTTCTATTTTAATGTACCAAATTGTCAATACAAATTGACAGTCAATTTTAGTTTGTGATCATGTCATTGTAAAAAAGTCACTATTGCTGTTCTGAGTTCATCCTGAACTACAAAACATTTTATTCTATACCTCTGTAGGTTTAACAATTATTCTCTTTGTCTTCTGTTGCAGGCTTTCTGCTCAGCTGCCTGCCACTGGTTTGGTGTAGTGGCCTGCAAGATCCATGCTGTCAGGATGAGTTTTGCACTACCAGTATGCTGCACTGGACCGTCAGTGCTGCTGTTGGGACTGATACTTTTCATCACCCAGGCACGAACACTGGCTGGTGCAGATGAAGGGAGCCTCACAGGTGAGGGTTTTTGTTTATTTGCTCAGCTCTTATGCACTTGCTATTGGGAGTTGTTTGAGCTTCTGTTGTTGCCTAGCTTCTCTGGGGTTACACTATATATATATATATATATATATATATATGTGTATATATATATAAATATATATATATGACAGAAGAAAATAGTATTATTGTATTCATCCTATTTATTCATCATGGCAGAGTTTTGCGCAAGCTTGATCTACCTTAAGGACAAGAACACAACTCTTATGGCCTTACTTGAGGTTACCAACAGCATCTGTCGAACTTCACTTAACAGGTAAGTTACTCTGTTGACATACATAGAATATGTTATTTTCACAATTTTAGCTTGTATCAGATTCATGTTCTGTATGTATTTGTGTGTGTAAATATTGTGCAATGTCCTGAGTAATGCATGCACGGACATATAGAATATCTATAATCTGGAAATTTTGTTCAAAATATTCATGCACTGTTTGATTTACAGCTACTACTTGCAGTGGCCTTTCTCAATGCTGGCACTGGAGGGAGTCTGTATGTGGTTAGGCTTTGTTGCATGTACCTACTACGTATGGAAGATAAAGGTATCAATATAAATACACATACACTATGCCCTATTTTAAATGAGCTCCTGAAAGCTTGGTTCACTCAAATTGTTATAAGAAAGAAGTATATATAAATTGTGTCCTCACAGAAGTCATGTCAATTCCAAGTGCATGCTTTTTATCTTCAGATTAGCCAAAAAGACATACACCTTAATGCATCTGTCTGTCATCACACATTAGGTCCAGCGCATCGAAAGGACCTCTCAGCTTTTTGTTCGTCGACTCTATGAATCTGCTTTCATCGACCTGTCTCTTCTGCTCAACACCAAGATGAAGCTACCAAAAGCACAAAACTATGAGAAGTAAGAGGAGTCAGACATCAGAAGTCCCTTTTTCATTTATTCTTCATTTTATTTGACATAGTTTAACTTAATTCTATTATGTTAAATGGGAAAAAACAAAATTAAAACCCTTTACAGACATGGAATAGGCAAGATTACTGAATTCTTCAGATAGTGAATGATGGGTTACTGTGTGATATTTGTCCGATGTGCAATATTGGCGATATCATCAGATCAGGAGAAAAAAGTGAAAGAAGCTAAAAAGTGACATTTGATGCAAAACCTATCATTGGATAGCACTGCATACAAATGACTTAAAGGAAGAAGATAAACTTTTGAAGTCAAGTCTGGATATGTGTATATATCAAACACCATGTCTCTTCATAACACTGTTCACAGACACTGCTGTCATGATGAAATATGAAAATGTGATAATTAGAAAAAAATCATTGTTTTCTATTATAAAGTCTGCACATGGGATTGTTGGGGTTTACAACAACTTAGACTCTTTGCATGTAATGTTTCATTGATGTGCATGTCCATAGAATGAAATGTATGAGAACTACTAAAAGCCTAACGACTTCAATCTTTCCACTCCACAGCCAAGATGAGCTCCAGAAAACTGTGATCTATCTTTGTGCTACCATGTGGCATGAGACCTATGATGAAATGCTGAAGATTCTCACATCCATGTTCAGGTTAGGAACACAACACAGTCATGTACACAACATGGGCTTGTTGCTTGTTTAACTAGTGATTTACAACATGTGAAAATGTTAATTTGACAAACATCAACTGTTTTCACATGTCATCGCACAAACACTCAACACTTGTCATAAACGTCTCGTCTGCTTGAATTTGCAAGAGAGCAGACACTATTAGTTTTTCTGCTCATGCTCGGTTTGCCAGAACAACAGAAAAAGGACCAAAAGATAATAAATTTGCAGTATTGCTACAATAAGTCTGTTCCTGTCTTTTCAGATTGGACCGTTATCGAGGTGATCCAAAGGAGGACCATAAGGACAGTTTTGACTTTGAGAATCACATTTATGTGGACGATGCCTTTATGACCGAAGAAGGCACAGGAAAGAGGCTGGTCAATTCCTATGTCAATGATTTGATCCATGTAGTAATAGAGGTTTATAGGTGAGGTTTTCCATCTGTTTATATAAATATATACTGACACCAGTGTTCCTGTGAACTTCTCGACCTAACAAATCATCTCTAATTTTCTCATTCAGGGTGTTTACCAACAAAGAGCCAGATGAAGTGTCAATCATTGAGACTCCCTACGGTGGAAGGCTGGTGTTTGTCTTGCCAGAAGGCAACATGCTCTATGTTCACCTAAAAGACAAAAGCCACATCCGAAACAAAAAAAGATGGTCCCAGGTACTGAAAAGAAATGCTGTTTTGCATGTTTATCTTTCTCTGTATTTTTTATGCCTACATTATGTCATGAACCAAATCTACATACCAAATCATGCCAAATGGAGTAAACTCACTGGACCACTAGAAAATTGTGTCAATGTTCCGTTGTCTCACAAAGGCATGGAAATGGCATGGAGACTGTTTACAGAGTATATTCTAATTTAAACAGGATTTTTTTCCATTTAGTAAAAAGTCATTTTGGTTCTTAAATCTAACGAGACTTTCTCTGACCGTTGGGCTCCACTTTCTGTTGCAAAACAAAGAAATGGATGTGTTTTATTACACGATCTTATCTGATTATGAAGACTGATATTTTTAACAAGTGAAAAAGATCAGTGAAAAAATGACATTGCGCTGCAGAAACTAATTTCTTAGAAATTGTTTAGCTATGATTTGAGATATATATTTTCATAAAAATGATAATTATTTTGTCTTACCTGCAGTATGATTCACTTAAATCCTGTTCTATGACTTATTTCCACAAGTTAATCAAGGGAACTAGCCTAAATACAACACATCACTCTTGTTAAAGATCTTTGTGCAACAAAGAGATTTTTTTATTTTATTTTATTTTTCCATTTAATTTTCTTCCTAGCTTGTCCTGTCCATCATCATAGCAAGCAGAATGATAGTGTGACTGCACAAAGAGATTAGCTCTGTCAGTAATGCCTTGGATTTTAACATTACAATGTCCTTGAATTTCAGATAATGTACATGTATTATCTGCTTGGCTGGAAGGGATATATTTCCAAGAACCCCCAAAAGATCCCAGTAAGTTGATTTATTCATTCATTTATCTTTTCACAATTTGTATGGCGTGTATAGACTATTTGATTATGACAAATCGTATCTATCTATCTATCTATCTATCTATCTATCTATCTATCTATCTATCTATCTATTCAGAGGCAGAACAACACTCGAGACAGTTTGGTCTCTATGGATGGCGAGATTTTCTTAAATCCTCAGTTCGACAATGACAGCAAGAGAAAATTGATTTCAGATGACAACACATACATCCTGGCTCTGGACGGAGACACAGACTTCCATCCTAAAGCAGTGATTCTGCTTGTAGACAGGTTGGCAAGAGACAAACTGATTTATTCTATTGTATCCAAGAAACAAGATCTCATCATTTTGCAACAGGAAACACTGACAGGGAATACTTGCATTTTGCTTATTGGTCTGTCATTGAGCTGTCTATATATCAACAGGTTGAGAATGTATGACAATGTGGGTGCAGCATGTGGCAGAATCCATCCTACTGGCATGGGTAAGCTGTCACATATTCCATCACCTTTCCCTACTTTGTGTGTTTTTGCTCTGGCACATTTACATAAATAGGCCCAAACAGATCATTCTAGTAAATTTAGACAAAAAGATGATTATAACTCAATGGATTGTGTAAGACTGAATGCACTAAACCAGTGTTTTTCAACCACTGTGCCGTGGAACACTAGTGTGTCGTGAGAGATCATCAGGTGTGTCCTGAGAAATTATCAAATTTCACCTGATAAGTCTAAAAAGCAGCAAAGTATTCATCCAAAGAGGCCCAGGTGAAAGATAATAAAATTCCTTTTTCTTGTCTTTATCGTCTTTCTATTCAAGACACTTTGACAAGATAACTTTATATTAATAATATGGCCTTTAAAAAAAAAAAAAATTTGGTTTATGGTGTGCCTTGTGAGTTTTCAATGAAAAAGGTGTACCTTGGCTCAAAAAGGGTTGAGAAACACTGCACTAAACGGTAAATACTGTATCATATCTTGAGTTATTTTTCCTTCATCCCTCACAAATATTACAACTAATTCATGCAAAGGTGGCTTGGTTAGCCCTTTGTGTGGTTATTTATTGAAAGTGGGCATCTTTTGGTGGATGTAGTGTATCCTCCAATGAGAATTTCTGGATGTTTGCTTTTGTGTTTTTATATATTTTTATTGTTTTACGCCTTTTTTCTCTCTTTTTAAATCTTTCTTCACAACCCCTCCAGGACCCATGGTGTGGTACCAGAAGTTTGAATATGCAGTAGGCCACTGGCTTCAGAAGACAGCCGAACATGTATTTGGCTCTGTGTTGTGTAGCCCGGGATGTTTCAGTCTGTTCAGGGGGTCTGCCATAATGGATGACAATGTTTTGAAGAGGTACACAACAACTGCAACAAGAGCTGCAGAATATGTGCAGTATGACCAAGGTAAGTGCACACAACCTGTCAGTGTTGGTTCACAGGCATGAGCTTTTTTTTTGTTTGATTGTATATCGTTTACCTGTCTTGCTTTATCCAGGGGAGGATCGTTGGCTGTGTACATTGTTATTGCAACAAGGATGGCGTGTCGAATACAACGCTGCATCTGATGCATACACCAACTCACCACAGGAGTTCAAAGAGTTTTACAACCAAAGGAGACGTTGGGGACCTTCTACACTTGCCAATACACTGGACCTTTTGCACAGGTTAGCAATCTTTGAGAAGAATAGTTGGTTTTTCAATCTGCCCCAGTCACTTTTCTAATCAACTCCTTAAATTGAATTGGAAATAAAACTGGATACTGATCTCAAGGGCTATGGTATTATAGAGAATAAAGGGCTGCACTGTGACATGGCATTTAGCACCGCCACCTCACAGCAGGTTCTTGGTCTGAACCTCAGCAGGAGCTGTGTGTTCTTCTTGTGCATGTGTGGGTTCTCTCCAAGAGAGCCACCTTCTGCCCACAGTCCAAAAATATGCCTGTTATGTGATTCTAGATTGACCCTACAAGTGAGTCTTTGTCTCATATATCTGTGTGTCGGCTTTGTGTTCAGTCCCTCTCAGCAGATAGCAGCTATAGGCTTCAGTCCACCAGCAATCCTGTTGAGAATTGACTGACAGTAAATAGTTAGGATCACCAGTTAAATGAACAAGTTTTATTTCTTTCATCAAATATTTGTTATTGTGACATATCTATATCAATGCTAACTGTGTAGTTCTTCCTTGAACACAGTGGTGCAGAGACGGTGAAGCGAAACTCGTCCATCTCCAGGCTTTATATCTTCTACCAGATGTTCACTGTTGGATCTTCTATCCTGGGACCAGCCTCTGTGACGCTGATGGTAGCAGGTAAGTTTACAACTTAAAATTGACTTTTTCCTATTTTATTAAGCAAGCATTTCTGTAAACCCCTTTAACTTTTTTATGTAATGTTGCAACATAATAAAGGCTGAATATGTTAACCAGACAATTGTTTTTCAGGCAGGATTCTTTTTTATATTTCCTAACATAAATGTGACTTATTGTCTGATCATTAAATATATGAGTAGTAATACAGTTTTATATTTTGTCATCCTGTTGTTTTGCTGAAACACCTTGAAGTCAACTTGAAATAAAACATCAGGTTTCAGTTTACTGAGTAAACATAGTCAAATGTGCACCAGAGATTTATCCAGTGTGATAGATTAATGTTGGAAAGCTGAATATTTAAAGGGAAGCTTCCTTCCTTCCGAAACATCATGTAGGTTTGATGGTAAAATATAAGTAAGCAGCATAATTTAAAAAAAAAAAAAAATCTAGATTTTAAAAAGCATGAACTGAAAAAAGTTTTAAAAAAAAATACTTGTGAATACTGCTTCTGAACTCATGTTAAGATCTCAGGACTTGGATTTCTAGTGGGCATATCAGGATGTTGGCATGTTTGCTCTCACCTTCTGATATGGTTGTGGCTGGGGTTTTACTGCAATAAAATAATTTGCATCTCTATTGGAGTACAAGGGGTTCTGATACAATAGAAAAATGTATGCATACTCCCCATGGTATGCATACATGCATACATGCTACACAGAATCGTAGCTTGCTGCTGTTTTCTGTGTCTTTAGTTCTGTCTTCAGTAAAATTCAAGTCACATTCCACATCTTCACTTTCATAAGCTCCTCAAATGCTTTCACTGTATGCCACGGGTCTTAACCATATGTCCTAGGTAGCGATGTCAAATATATAGCAATGTAAATTTGGGAATTCTGTTTTGTTTTAGCAGTCTTGCTAAGTAAAACCAAACACATTCATTAGCAGACATGCAGGCCCACTTCATCACACTGCTCCTACAAGTTTTCCAACTATTTACATTTCTAATTATGTTCATTTAGATCTTAACTGTCAAAGAAATGTTGTTGTGCTGCTCTTTTTGATCTTTCTGAAACATCTATGAAACATGCATTTTTCCTTAACCTTTGCCAGCATCACATTAAGAGTTCCCAGGAACAGCTAACAAATACAGTATTTCACCTTAGAGCTACCTTTTACCCCAATAAATTGTTTTGAATCAACAAGGAAACTGACCACACCTGGTTATGACAGTGCTTATCAGTCTGTTTGTCTGATTACCTTTGACCCTGCAACAATAAAAAAGGGGGGTTGGGATTGATTTCCTCACAAATAATGCAAAGTTTCTGTTAACTCACACTTTGATCACAACTTTCTCCTCATTCACTTTGAACTTACGATCCAGTGCTGTGGTCCCAGTTTATGTTGTTAATGTTAAAATACATTTTAAAAATACATGTTAACATACATAAACTACATTTTCAAAACACAGAAGGAGAAAGGGTCACCTCATTTCCATGACCACGTGTCATGTTATGCTGTTTTTTCTAATCAAGTGTAAAGTGACATTTTACAATTAAAAGTTATGTGGTACTTCTCAGATGGTTTAATAAAACATTTGTTTTCCCCAGAATCAGAACATGTTATCTTCTCACGAAACAAGCTAAATAAAATTCAGAGAAAAAGGTAATAAAAATAAAAAGTAATGTCGATGTCAAATATTGGAAGATGAAAACAACATGCATCACAGAATATTAAGTCCATTTTTGAGGCATCAAAAAAGGCAACACCATCAAGAGACATAGCTCAGTTTCAGCTGAGATAAATTTTACAATTGTCTGAAATGGTGACAAAACAGGATCCTGCTTCAGCTTTTGGTTCAACATTACTGATTTTCATGTACTAATAGCCATCTAACAGCATCTAACAGCCATTCTCTCTTTCCATGTCGTTTTCTGCTAGGTGCTTTTCAGTTCATCTTCAAACTTGCTGGAACAACTTCTATCATCATTGCAAGCGTTCCTCCAGTGTTTTACATCATCATCTGTTTTGTAACCAAATCCAACACCCAAATCACAATTGCTGGCATTATGAGTGTTCTTTATGCCTTCCTGATGACTGCATCCCTGTTTTCCATTATTGGTGGGTATCATTTTATTTTGTCTTCACAACTGTGTACTAACACAAAGTAACGAAACAGATTTACACATGTACCACATGCTTTTTTAGGTGACATGGTGATGCAAGGCACCTTCTTGACCCCTACCGGTGTATTTCTGGTTTCTATGACAATCATGTACTTTGTGACAGCTATACTACATCCACAAGAGTTTGGTATGTGTGTTACATATATGCTATGTAATAGACATACATACATACATATCATGTTATGTTATGTTATGTTATGTTATGTTATGTTATGTTATGTTATGTTATGTTATATTGTGCTATGCTATGATTTATTTATATTCTGTCATATTATGTACATTTCTCCCTCAGGGATGATAGTCTATGGTCTGATGTATTTCATCTGTATCCCCAGTGGATACCTTCTACTGACCATCTACTCGCTGGTTAACATGCACATTGTGTCTTGGGGCACAAGAGAATCCAACAAGTAATGACTGAAGCCATCAGAAATAATTTCTGTGGTTCAGGCTGCAAACAAAAATTTTCACTATTGATTGAAATATTAATCACTGCATGTTTAATTTATTATATTAAGCAAAGGATTTTTTTCCTGAAAACTGAATATTATTACAACAATCTATTAAAATGAAAATTGGCTAATAACAGATCAAGAGACCCCTTGATTTATCTTTCATAGTGTGTACTGTTAAGTTAGTTAAGGAATTGTGCTGACAAAATGCTCTGTGATGAGGGAATGTAATATGGGATTGTATGAAAGAAGACATGTTCATATCTTTTATTATTTACATATTGATATGTGTTACATAATCAAACAAATTGTAATTGTAAATTTATCTATTCATTCATTTTCCTAACCACTTAGTCCGATTAAGGGTCGCTGGGAAGCTGGAGTCTATCCTAGCAGTCTTTGGGTAAAAGGCGGGGTACTCCCTGGACAGCTCGCCAGTCCATCGCAGGGTATAATTGTAAATTATAAAACGCAATAATATAAAGTCCAGCAATGTAATTTTTAGCTGAAAATATCAATGAATTCATGTATTTCCTGCTTCTTGTCAGAGGCTTACCATCAAGAAGTGGTAATTGGTTAAAAACCACAGAATCAATTTATCTTCTAATCATACCAATCATCATCTCAATAATCTCTTGAAATGTCCGTTTTTGTTATCTGAACATCCATCATGTTAATTCTCTGTCTTTAGGGGTGGAGGAGAGGTAAAGAAACACCACAATGTTCTGTGTAACAGAAACTGCACACTCTGCTGCTGGGACATGAAGATACAGGTACTGTTACCAGACAGTTAGAATCAACCCTTTTTCTGGTCAGATAAAATGGATTAATGTTTTTTGGTTTTTTTTACTTTTTTTTTTTTGTGCAGGTAACTCAAGAAACAGAGAATATGATGCTTCACCAGATCACATCTCAGACTATGCAACAAGCCCTTGCCCTTACAACCAACAAATACCAAGAGCTACCTTCACCACCAGCCTCAAAACTGGAGCCTCAAAACGATCTTGATATGATTACTGAAGAACAACAACTCAAACATTCTGCAGCTGAGGCCCACAAAGGAAGCGTGTCAAAAAGCAGCGACCTTGCCACCACTCACAGGTATTCAGTTTTCAACATTCTCTTTTTTGGGTGTTGGACTTTTATGGATTTTTAATAGAGCCGATATGTAGTGGGTCCATGAGAGTTTTCGCGCTGCAGCATGATAGGACAAAAACACAATTGTTCACTGCATTTAGAAAAAGAATCACATCATTTGTATTGCCAAGCCCTGACAGATATGCTTGTGCTTATGTACAGTGATGGCAGCATTGAGAAAAAGAGCTTATTAAGCTCATCCGATGAAGACAGTGATGATGAAGATGACGATGATGACAACATGAATGTCAATTTGGAGGAAATGGAAGAGCAGCCTGTCAAAGGTAAGTAACACTTCAAATGTTGACTTGCCTTGAATACTTTCCACTCTAATAATTCATACACTTTTCCATGTAGAACACAGTATGCATAATATATAACATGCTATCATAATTTTCCTAATCTATGTGTGTGTGTGTGTGTGTGTGTTTGTGTGTGCAGACTGGGTGACGCCTGTACAGAAAGAGTTTTTGAAGAAGCTGACTTATGCCAACATGAAGAGAAATCTACAGGAACAAATAAGGCAAATATGGACTTTTCTGTTCTTAATCTTTAGGCTTTTGAACCAACATCCACATAAAAAGTTAAATAGCTGATGCACAGCATACCGTTTCTGAAAAAAAAGATTTGCAAGTTAGCGTCTTTGTCTTATGGATAAAAATGAAAACCATCTATCCATAGTTTTAATCATGTCATAAATCAATGCTAGATTTTATGGAAGTATGATTCAGGTGTGCATTTAGCAAATGTAAATGTGTGTTTTTCCTTTAATTGTGCCTTTGGTAGGTTCTAAAACTGAGTACTCTTGTGTTTCTTCATTATAGATATAAAGGTCTTTAGTTAGAGTTATTTTATGTATTGTGCTCTTCTCTTCTCAGATACACACTCCGCAACAAAAATCACGATGAAGTGTGTGAGGACTTGGTCCTAATGTTAACAGACACACTTAATGTAGAGCTCAATGGAGTGGGGCCTGAGGATATTTTGCCACAAGTTAAGCTTGAGGAGTTGCAATACGCCCTGACTAAGCAGGTGACAATAACTGACCTTGTTAACACATTATAACATAGAAATTAAAACAAAATGTGATTTTCTTGGTTGAAATACTTCAGATGATTCAGCTTCAACTGTTGAGTTATTGATCTTTTACTTTTTATTTTATGAACAGTAATAGTCACTGTTGACAGACTGTAACATATCTTATACTTCAGGCTCGTCAAATCCTGAAAACCAGTCGAATGATGAAATTAGAAAAAAGAGTGAAAAGAGCCATTGAGAAAACTCTGACAGCCCCACTTGTGCAAAAACTGGATGAGGTAAGTGACCCATTTGATTCAATTCTTTGGAAAGAAAATTATGTTATGTTATGTTATGTTATGTTATGTTATGTTATGTTATGTTATGTTATGTTATGTTATGTTATGTTATGTTATGATGATTTCAACAACTTCAGGCAAATGTAAACCGAAGCCATGAAACTTTTCCATATTTAGATAATCCTACAAGGAAGAATGTGTGTATATCTGTGTGCTTAGGGGGAGAATGACTTCTGGAACAAATTAATCGACCGCTACTTGGCACCTATCACTGAATCAGAAGACCACAAAAAGGAAGTCACCAGAGAACTGAAGTCACTGCGCAACAAGGTAAATGATCATCCAACACGTGTCCACTGACTGTGTTTGCAGCATGAATTGTCAAATCTCTTCCTTTATTGTCTAGATGTTCAAAGTTGATAATTGAAGAAAGAGACAGAACTCACAGACAATTCAAAAGTTTTAAATGTATTGATATTTTTTGTTTGAACACTGTTTAAAGTGAAAACAATCTTTCAGAAGTGCATATGTCATATGAACAACGAGTCTATTTAACAAAGGATATCTTCGATGAACTATTCACTTCAAACCATTTTTGACTATTTAAACTTTTGATACTTTTTTCTTTTTATTCTAAAAAGCCATTTATCATGTATGAGGTTTCCTAAATTCTAGAAAAATTTCATTTTTATTTCATGAGATCAGAGATCTCTTCAGGTCAGGTGGAAAGACAGAACTGTATGTATCTGAAATGGCTGTTGAACAATTAAGACTTAAGGATGACGTAAAGAAATGGTATTTCTCCCCACAGTCAGTCTTCCTGTATTTCATCATCAACGTGCTTTGGGTGGTGGCGACTTTCTTCCTGCAGGCCATTGGGAATGATGTTATCAGCATCAAGATCCCAAAATATACATCATCAGGGAATAAAACTGGAGAGTACCTCAAGGTTAGGACACGTAACAGAGTCACTATTCAAGACACATCTTCTGCAAAGACTGAACTGTTAAAGAAAGATTGTCACATCCATTTAAATATTTTTTAGAGGTCTAAGCATATAATGGCCACTTAAAGGAATGACCACTGCTGTGTTTTTGTTCTGACAGGTGGAGCCCCTCAGTTTGATGTTCTTGTTGTCCTTTGCTGTTCTTCTCCTTGTCCAATTTCTGGCCATGCTTTATCACAGGTACACAAATACAACTTTCACACAACTTTAAATCAATTTATATGATTCTACAGCAGTAAAATCAAACTATATTTGACTAAAACTATCAAAATTTACTGACCATGTTAGAGAATTTCTTGTTTCAGATTCGACAGGTTCTACAAAGAAATTTAATATCTAGGAACATTGAATATCTAAATTTAATATATATTATCATCTAAACTTTTATGACTTTTCCCTTCCACCTTAGCAGAGAATTCACAATCAACAGTTTTATGGATGATTAGAGTGAAATCTTTCATTCGTCCTGGAATAAAGCAGAATTTTGAGTTGCATCTTTCTGACAATTGTCTCATCTTTGTGCCTGTCTGTTTGCAGAGTCTACACTCTGATCCACGTAGTGTCCTATCGCAGCACAGAGAAAGATTACGTAGAGAGAGATGACGTAAGTAACAACACTCAAACCCACACACTCAGTCAGATTGGCTTGATTATATTCAGTCAAGGCAGCTGAGCCCCCCAACATAACCATATTAAAGACAGAATAAAAACTGTCAATGGATTTATAACTATGAATCAAAGTATAGCATAACCCTGCACACTAAAGGCATGATCAAACAATAAAACATGAGATCAACCAGATGCCCAAACATTATCACAGGAAAAATTAAAGCAGTTTTTATACTGGTTTGAAAGTTTTCTAAATAGGGTTGATATTTAGATGTTGAGTAGATGTAGTCTTAAACATCCATCCATCTTCTACCGCATGTCTGGGGTCGGGTCACAGGGGCAGCAGCCTACACAGAGAAGCCCAGCTTTCCCTCTCCCCAGTCAAATTTGCCAACTCTGCAGGGGGAATCCCAAGGCGTTCCCAGGCCAGCTGAGAGACATAATACCTCCAGCATGTCCTGGGTCTCCTCCAGGGTCTCCTCTCGGAGGGACACGGCCAGAACACCCCACCAGGGAAGCATCCAGGAGGCATCCTGACCAGATGCCCGAACCACCTCAACTGGTTCCTCTCGATGCGGAGGAGCAACGGCTCTACTCTGAGCCCCTCCCGGATGACCAAGCTCCTCAACATCTCTCTGAGAGCCCGGCAACCCTGCGTAGGGAACTCATTTCATTTCAGCCGCCTGAATATGAAATCTCGTTCTTTCGGTCATGACCCACAGCTCATGACCATAGGTGAGGGTCAGAACATAGATGGACTCCTTTTTCAGATTGGTACAGAGTTGGCATTACTGCAGACGCCGCACCGATCCCTCTGTCAATCTCACGCTCCATCCTTCCCTCACTCGTGAACAAGACCCCAAGATATTTAAACTCCTCCACTTGAGGCAGGACCTGACCCCCGACCCGGAGAGGGCAAACCACCCTATTCCGGATGAGGACCATGGTCTCAGATTTGGAGGTGCTGATTCTCATCCCAGCCGCTTCACACTCAGCTGCAAATCGCTCAAGTGAGAGCTGGAGATCACAGCCAGATGAAGCCAACAGAACCACGCCATACGCAAAAAACAGAGACCCAATCCTGAAGCCACCAACCGGATCCCTTCAACATCTCAGCTGCACCTAGAAATTCTGTCCATATAAGTTATGAACAGAATCGGTGATAAAGGGCAGCCTTGGCGGAGTCCAACCCTCACCGGAAACGAATCCAACTTATTGCCGGAAATGCGGACCAAGCTCTGACACCTGTCGTACAGGGACCGGACAGCTCGTACAAGGGGGTCCGGTACCCCATACTCCCGGAGTAACCCCCACAGGAGTCCTCGGGGTACATTGTCGAATGCCTTCTCCAGGTCCACAAAGCACAGTAGACTGGTTGTAGACTGGTTGGGCAAACTCCCATGCCCCCTCCAGGACCCCAAAGAGGGTATAGAGCTGGTCCACTGGTCTGCGACCAGGACAAAAACCACAGTGCTCCTCCTCAATCCAAGCTTCGTCTCTCCGATGGACCCTCCTCTCCAGGACCCCTGAATAGACCTTACTGGGGAGGCTGAGGACTGTGATTCCCCTGTAACTGGAACACACCCTCCGGGCCCCCAGGCCTGGCTCAAGAGGGGGGCCCTGGTGACCCGTGTCCGAGCAAGGGAACATTTTGTGCCCATGGTTGTTTTTATCATAAGGGTCTGTAGTCTTAAATATTATGGTTTTATTAACAAAAATATCTAAACCCTGAGGAAACACAGCAGACACATCAAATATAATCTAACTAAAAGAAGCATTAGAAATTAAATCAATTCTGTTTGTAGATTAGTTGTGACAGTAAATAGAAATCATATAGGCCTAAATACATTTTAATTTCTTTTTTTTTTTCAAAGCTCTTGAAATTTAAGTAACTAAGTATAGTTCTATTGATTTCACAGAGTGCCCTTTCATCCACTGGTTTCTGATTAAATTATTTAAAATTATTTAAAACTTCCTATCTTTAAATGAATACACTTTAAGAATCATTTAGATTATCTTTAAAATAAACACATATCCTGGAAACCACATATTGCTGGAAGAATAGATATATAACCTCTTCACTATATTCAGACAACAAAAAATGTTGACTGATATTAAAGATTTACAGCACAGCTGTTTAGTTGATTGCATTCAATTTCCCAGGAGTGCTGCTGAATATATCACAGAGAAAGGAAAAAAACCCTGAAGTCAGAATAAAACAAAAGCAACTGAAAACAACTGCAGAAAAAACATTAAAGGTGGAATAAAAAGCAAAAGAGTGAAAACTTTTCTATAGTTACATTTTTAAAGATTTGTGATTCATCAGTCAGGAAAAAAAAAAACTGTCAGGAACAACTCATTAGTTGCTAACGAACCTTAAGGTTTTGCAGATTCTGTGTAAACTTGCGCCTAATCTTAGATACAAGAGGAAGTTCAAACACAGTAGCTGAATAAATATGATTATTCACACTGGCAGCTCCTGCTCACATAGAAACAAGAGAATAAGAATAAGAGTGTATGATAAATCTCTTAGATTCACACCTTGTTTGACTGAACACTTAAACCTGTAGTTAAACTGCACTGTGAAACTGTTAAGACAACAGATTGAGCTATTTTCAAAGCTCGCACTGTTAGAGCAGTTCAATGGTGGAAACTCGGATATTGGAGAACAATTTCTTTGAAGATGTTGCTTATGAGGCTTTAATTTTCTGTCTTTTTTTGTTTTTTAGGAGCGGGATGAAGATGACCTCACCGTAACAAACCAATATGCCATTTCTATGACCACTGAGGACTTGTAGTCTGTCTTGTTGTCACTAGTACACAGAAAATGCTAAAGAACTCCCACACTGGCACTGTCGCTACAGTTTTTCCTGCAAAAGGCAGTTTCCTCCACTCAAGTTTTCTTTCAGCTTTCACAATGTATTAAAATTTCAGTTTTAGCTTAGATTATCATCTTGAAGACGGGGCGCATCTTAAAACTTGCCAAAACAAAAATAACGAAGTTCATCTGTTCTGCAGCAGCTGTTTGGTCTCCCAGCAGAAGATTAGACTGAAATCCATTTGGGGGACAAAAATACACAAAGGAAATCAGTTTTAACAGATGCAAAATGAGATTGCGAGTGTGGGTTTCAACAAAATTTAACTGGAGAGAGGTGTTTAAATGATCAGTTTTTTTGTGAATGTTTGCTTTAAAGATTTATATTTATTCTGTTTGTATGGTCGAATGCATTATGTTTGCAGACTATGAGAATGTTCTTATTCAAACTCAGAGTCTATCTAAAAGGTTTTGCAAAAAATTTGCATTGCAGTGTAAAACTATTTTAAGCAAAGATGCAATGACCTGGTTGCATCCTCCCCCCCCCCCACACACACACACCATTACTTTACTTCTTTACTCTAAGTTAGTTTTCTGTATTTGAACCATTTTTAAAGCAAATTTTTTTCAAGGAATCAGTCACTCTATCACATGTACTCTTAGTATTGAGATTTAAAAAAAAAAAAAAAAAAAACTACATTTCACTATTCAGCGTCATTTGGATACGGTTGCCATTTCAAGATTACAGTATGATGGGTCTATTTGTGCCTCTATGACAAAAGTGCACTATAAGAATACAGACATTTTTAAGAAACACTAAAATGTTTGGAAAACCCCTGAAATAACTATGATGTAAAGTCACATTTGAACAAACTTTGCGAATCAAATTATACACAACAGAAACAAAATGTCTTGTTTCCTGCATTTAAAAAATTAATCAAGTTTCAGCATTTAATCTAAATTTACAATGTCTGCACATAACCATGGGTTCATATGCATGGTTTGATCAGTTACTTATACAAAATATTGTCTGTTGTCAAAGAATTTGTACATGTACTTTGTAAATATTTACTCTGATGCAGGGAAATATGGTATACCTGCCATAAATCAGTGTGTGATCAAATCATTAAAGGATAAGGTCTCAACTGCGCCATAGTGTGACTTATTTATCCCGTGAAGTGTGGTTATATGGACTGTCCCGTTTTAAATTCATCACTTACAGACATCCAATAAATAAACACAGTCTGGTTTTGTTTTCTGTTTTAATGAATCACTCTTTTCATTCAAATGAATGGAAACAGTAGACCGTCATTAAATAGAAGTAATTGCAAAGCAATCGTCCAACGTACTTTTGGGGCGACACGTTACAAATGAAGGTAATATAGCAGTCAGCTAGTGGGCACACCTAACTTCACTAGTCTTGAAATAACATGGTATAGAAAAATATGAGTAAATATATTGTAATCTATTAGAGAAAAAAGTCAGGTTTACATATTGCTGGGGAAGAATGGTGAAGAGGACCCAAGTCTGATTACTGCTGTTATTCCCCAAACACTTGATACAGTTATGTGTGCTTAAAAAACTAAACAACTGGAGGGCAGAGCCCAGGTTTAATTATATACCATGTCATCACATAACTTATTACAGAATAATTAGTCAATGGTTGTGATTCTAATTTAATAGAAATAAACTTAGCATTTTTTTTTTTTTAAACAAAGGGTCAGTCCAAAAGTTTCTGCCAATGCATGACTGAAAACTATTGCAGTAATACAAAATTGCTTTCATTCATAAGAACTTTTTTTCCTTTTTTACTTCCAATTGGAAATTGACCATCTTGCTTACAACTCTTTGTAATGTATCTGACACTGAATGACTTGTATATTCAAGTCCAACTTTCCCTGTTTTATAATGGAGACTAAGTCTCAGTGAGAGGCTATGTCCTTCAGTTCAGGTATGGCAGTTCAGTTATCAAAAGCTTGGCTAAAGGTGCGTTTGTGTCCTCCACTGCTGTAGTTACGGCCACCCCCGCCGCCTCGGTTGTAGTTACGGCCACCGCCTCTGTTGTTGCTAAAGCCACCGTTTCCCCTAAAATTTCGCCCCCTTCCACCTCTGAACCCTCCTCTGTCCCCACGGTTACCACCACGGTCACCACCGTAGTCTTTGAACTGCTTCTCTTCCAGCTCTGGAAGTTCTGTGGCCACAGTCAGTTGCCAGCGGCGACCATCTTTCCAGTTATCCTGTTGAACGAGTGAGTAAAATCAGACGGGTTTTAATTGCTGTCACTTAAACTTATCTTGACATAATCAACAGTCATCTTTATCATGCACATAAAGTTACATTCTCACCTGAATTTCTTTTACTTTATCAGCTGGGACATCAAAACAAACTCCCTGTTACAAACACAGTGATGACACATAAGAATTATTTTCACTTTTGACATGAACATCTCTGTGTTCACTGTGTGACTAAATATGCCTATAATGCCTCAAAATTGTAAAATTATTCAAAAGTACTAAAGATATTTGTCAACCTAGAAATAAAAAAGAAGTGCAACAAGAATATTTTACTAGTGTGTCCACACCAGCAACACTTTGTTTGTGTATACTTACTGTTCTGCCTTTGAGGAAGGTCATTCTGTAAATGTGGTTCTCACACTGCTCTCCCAACTGTTCTTTGATTGTTGCCCAGGCATAACCCAGATTATGCATCTGCTGAGAGCACAGCAGCTGTATAGTGGTGAAACCCTGCAAAAATAAGAAAAAAATGTTACTAGAGCTACATTTCTGCTAACTTTCCCAGGACTAAACAGTTCCGCGTGTGTATAAATGATGTGTAGTAATTGCAGCGCAGAAAAAAACAACAACTTTGCAGTCCTGTACAATTTACCCAATGCCAGCCATCCATCCACCCACCCCTCTCCCAGTATATACACTGCGTTCATGGGGAATAAAACTGGGTTCTGAAAGTAAATCATGCTTCATGCACAGCTCTTAAATTATTCTGTAACTTGACGTGTCCAACAGAATTTAGAGGATTTCAGAGGACACATGCACATCTGGTGCCTGATGGCATAAAAGTTAAACCATGAGATCAGAGCAATTGCTCAAATACCTGCAAGGCTGAATTGTGTCAAGACAAATGCACGAGGAAGGATAAAACATTTCTAGAGCATTTATAGGGCAAAAGCATAAAAACCCCAATTTGTCTATTACAGAAGAAATATGGATCCTCGCGTGCCCTGGGGGCCAGTTTTGGGACAAATTTTATTTCCTTTGTACATGCTTCCCCTGGGGCACATCATTCAGACATGATGCAATGTTTCACTGTTATACTTATGATGCAGGTACATCATCCATCTATCTTCAACCGCTTATCCAAAGTCAGATCAGAGGGCCAACAGCTTCAGCAAAGACCTCTCTACCAACCATTTAGTTTAACCTTGGGAATTCTGAGGTTTTCCCAAGTCAGCCAGTAGACCATTGCCTTCCCCAGGGCCTTTTTCCAGTGGAAAATGCCTACAACACCCCAAGGGTCCAAGTGGTACCCTAACCAAAGCTGCCTCATTTCGCACCTCTCCATGTGGAGAAGTGGGTCTAGTCAGACATCCTCCCCAATGAGCAAGCTCCTCACCCCATCTCTAAGGGAGACCCCAGACACCCTGGGACCAAACTAATGTTGGCTGCTTGTAACCATGATCTCGTTCTTTCCATCATAACACACAGCTCATGACCAGAGACAAAGGTAGGAACGCACACCGCCCAGACAACTATACTTGCCCGTTACAGACAACCAACATGGGAAGTTGGTTGCTTTACCAAACTGATTAGATTGTGTTAAACACAGAACATCTGGAAAATTAAACTCTAAAAACTAAAGTCCTCTTAATTTGAAGCCAGCAAATGCAAAGCAATTCTGCCATCTGCTGGACATTTGGTGAATCACATATGGAAACTGCAAGAAGTCAGTTTCTGACTCAACAAGCTGAACTTTGAGCATCAGCCATAAAACTCGTGTCATTTCTTTTACCATCTTAGAATCTTTTTTTAATCTAAGATACTGTGGTGATTTTACATCATTTTGTTGATCACAGCTTGACTGCTATTTTTGAAACGTGATGTAATCAGAAATCCCTTAACACACTGCAGATAGTACAGAATTTGGTCACAATCCAAACAATCCAAAAACAACAAAAAGGAAAAAAATATTCCGGCTGAGAATAAAAAAAAAAAGATAAGTGGAAAATATTTCATCTCAACATGAGCAAACACAAAGCGAGCTTTCTAGAGAAGAAATTGTCAGGATGAACATGGCAGTTACAGCTTTATAGCGTGTGCGCACGTGAGACTTACTGCATCAGAGTTGAGCAATGATCTCTGCTCCAGAGATGTGGCTCCAGAGATATGGGCCAGGGCAGCAGCTAGTGCATCTACTGCGCCTCTCTCGTCAATCAACTTCTCAGCTGATGCTCTGAAATATTCAACAGCTGCGACTGGAACAGAATCTAAAAACCTGGATTTACAGGGAAAAAAATGTGTGTAGAGGAAAATTAAAAACTGACTATATAATGACACAGTAATATATATATTTTGGAGCAATGGTTAAAAAAAACTGTGGAACCATCATAATACCAGAAACCTTCATATGGCAACAAAGTATTCTGATTTATTGTGGAACTCAGATACAGAAGCTCCATGCAACAAAACGTATTTACTTTTTATTGACCGTTACTTTCCAGGGTTTCTTACCTGACTGCATCTTTGCTGGATGACTTGATGATGTCATTGGCAGTTGGAACACCAACTCGCTTGAACGTAATTCCCTGAAATAATATCAGATCAGCAGTCAATACTGACTGTAAATGTCCAACATACCTACAAGCCACATTACCAGTCAAATGTTGAGAGTTACAAATGTGAGGCGTTTCCAGCACTGACTCAAGTCATCCAATAAATTCTACAAGTGACAAATAAGATTCCACCTGAATTCACCTTATGACATGTAAGTAGATGTCCTGTGTGTTTATCTGCAGGCAATAACTTACTGCTTTGTTTTCCACAAAACGCAGCTGGTTCTCTTCTTTCCTCTGATAGAAGCAGATACAAATTCCGGTCCTTCCTGCTCGGCCTGTACGTCCCGAACGATGGATGTAGGACTCTACGTCCTAAAAACAACAAGACAAAAGACTGTAAAATTTTTATGCAAAACTGTTTAATAAACATGCATCTGTTCTATAAGTGTTAATCTGTCAATCACTAAGCCAGCACACAAAGTGTTTCATTTGCTATCAAGTTCTAAACCACAGAATGTGGTTTCATGTATTACAGCATATATACACTTTGAGACAAGAACATTTAGTTAGCACATCTAAACTTTAACATTATAAATAACAAATTATAAGTAACAATAATACTGGCATCACATCCCACCTTGGGAGGAGAACACTGGACCACCAGATCCACTTCGGGGATGTCTAATCCACGGGCGGCAACATTTGTGGCAACTAGAACCTCAAAAGACCCGTTTCTGAAACCTTTTAAGGTTGTCTCTCTCTGTTTCTGTGGAATATCACCATGGAGGGACTGGGCACTCTGAAAACATCCAAAATAAATGTAAAAACAGTGAAACATACCAAAAACGGAAAAGCAAATGCTATGCTAAAAAGAAAAAAAAGCTGCAGCAACTCCCAGGGCTTTAATAAATTAATAGTGTAGTGCACTTATGCAACACAATTTATGCCAATTATAATTTCATTAAGGGTCTAAATTACTGCTCCTGCATGAACTGGTTATTCAGAAACATGCAAGCACATCTACCTGTTTGATGGAGGCATTTAAGGAAAGTTCATTAGCTTCTTTCTTTGTCTCGCAGAAGACAATAGTTCTGCCATGGCTGCCACTGTACACTTGGATCACATCCCCAATCACTGCTGCTCGCTGAGACCAGTGGCACGCTATGGCCAGATGCTGCAGAAAGGAACACAACAACAAATGAGCAAATGTAAAAGAGGTAAAGAAAAACTCAGAGGATGAGAAGTTGCCTTTGTGTTAAAGTAGCAAGCAGATTTATGTTTAATTTGTTGCCACTGTTGGAAATGTTGAACAGTCAATTTAAAAAGTAAATCAAACTGCTAGTCAGGCCTGGTGGAGACATAAATCAGCTATTTTCACTACTCAAAATATCACCCAGAACTCAGAAGCACACACACTTACCTCAACAGTTGTTGCAGCTTTTTGCATTTTCTTGCCAATTAAGTCAATATGTTTGCATCCTGGTCTCATGTACTTCTTGGCCACTTCATATACCCAGGGGGGGCAGGTGGCCGAAAACAGAAGAGTTTGTGGGTTGGTGTCGCAATCTAAAAAGGAGACATATTTTATTTTATGCATTACCCCCTGTGATTTATGCCCACGAAGCATTAGTCCATGTTCCTAAAGCTTTTTACTTAAAAAATGATAATAACCTTATAGCTACTAATTTAGCACATTTAGCACCATTTTATAAACCAGCTGTACCCACTTGATTTATATTATTCATTTAACAATCCTTTGTTTGTTCAACATTGTTTTTTCACTACATGCCAAAACGGAGGAAACTGCTCTGTTATTATCAACATCATAACTTGGAATGGGAGCTGCAGTGAGAAAAAGATCCAGTGTGTGGCACCCTCATTAAGAGCCCACTTCCAGGTCTGTTTTAGGTTAAACAAAGGTTTGTTTTCATTACAAATCTTTGAGTTCTGAGAGGCGATAAAACCTGCATTTTAGATTTTTTTTTTACGGTTGTCAAAATCAATTCTTTACTGAGAAGACATTAATCAGTGAAATTAACACACTAAATTACCTTTACCAAGGCAGAGATATGGTAAGACTGTTGGTTTATCTCTCAGTCTGTCTGTTTATAAGATAAATAAAAGAATTTCATGGAAGGATTTTGATGGATTTTCAGCAAAAATCTCAGAAATGGAATCAGAAACTGATCAGTGGGCATTTTGGGCAGGATCAGCATCACCGCCTAGATCCAGGAATGTTTTTTTTGAAGGATTCTTCTCTATGGGGAGAAAGGAATCGTTTTCACATTAAAGCTTTTCCAACTTTAACAATTACAATTATTGCCATCAGAATGTGATAGACTGCATCACAAACACCAGTGTACATCATCTTGGGGGTCCTGGCTAAAAAAAAAAAAGTTTGGGAACCACTACCCTACGCAATTATTTATTGTCATCACAAGATTCTGACATGCATGTGTACTTTGCACAAACACACTATACATTCTCATCCTCACAAACAGATTAAATTTACCTTTCTTATATGATGAACCCAAAATTTCTTCAACCTGGTCTGCAAATCCCATGTCCAACATTTGGTCCACTTCATCGAGAACAACATGATTCAGGGTAGAGAGATTGAGTTTATTGTTCTGAAGATGATCTTTGATGCGACCAGGAGTTCCAACCAAAATATCAATGCCATTGCGGATGGCATCAACTAGACAGGAAGAGAATAACAATCGCTATTAGACATATACTGCCATATATAAAAACAATGCTAAACTAATAAGATCAATCACTTCTATCTATTTCAATTGTAATCAATATTGATCATTTAAAACCTACATAAAATAAATACATTTTAAGAGAAACACATACTTTGTGGGTTGTATGAGCTGCCTCCATAGAAACAAGCGATAGCCAATTTCTTGGATATGTCTTTGAAGTCCTTGGCGACCTGGATGGCCAGTTCTCTAGTCGGAGTCAAAACCAGGACCTACAAAAAAAAAAAAAAAAGTCAAGCCCAAACACACTCAGAAGACAGCAAGTCAGAGTCTGAGACATGCTATATTTCAGTAATCGATGAGCACCTTGGGAGCTCGGCCTCTGGTCATCCCTCCCGAATCCCTCTGGAGTTTTTCCACCAAAGGTATCGCAAAGGAAAAAGTCTTTCCTGTTCCGGTTCGGGCTTGGGCAATCACATCCTCTCCATCATAAACAGGATTAAATGCCTTCACCTGAATATCAAACAGGTATGAGACTCCTCGAGCTGAAATTATAACAAAGAGACAAGAGTGAGAAGGTGGGAAAGATGACAGGAAAAACAGACGATCAATAGCGACGTGTCAACTAGAAAATCTCAAAAGTTTGTCAGTATATGAACAGCTACCAATGAAGTACACTTCCACTGTAGAATCAGTCACTTCTGTGACAGCCCCACCCTTATTTTGACTTTGTTTCATTGTTTGTCCGTCTGTTGAGCATTTGCAGGAGCTGTTATAATCAGTGGCATGAGCCAAACCTGGGCCTGGTGTGCTCTGCCACGAGTTAAAAGCTTCGACAAGCCTGAGCTCAGGGTGTCTCCCAGGCTAGGGTTTTTGGGTTAGGTTTTTATTTCTGCTTATGTTTCTTTCATAAAGTTTTTCTTTGCAACACCCACTTTTGTGCCTGCCTCCCTTCTTGGTTCCAGTCTTTGAGCCAGGCTTTAACACTTCTAATAAAAATCAATAAATTAATGTCATAATAGTGTTGAAAATAAAGTGAGGCCTGTCAAAAACGAGCCTTCAACCAGGATTCTATCTGAAGCACTGGATGGTGGGGGGGCTCTTGGGTTTGCAAAAATATCACAGCTTCCATAAAAATGTATGTGAAAAAGGTATTCTCCACACTGCGCACATAAAGAATGCATCAGGGGTAACCCACTGGTTGAGAGATCGCTCGCACAAAACCTTTAAGTAAGACAATAACAACGGCCAAAAGACTGAACTGAAGCTTTTAATATTTTAACCTACGAACAAATTTTGGTCCCTGTGTGAGATAACAGTGTCCATGTCATTCTTTTTAATACATGGTCTAAAATTATGTATCCAAAATTTTAACTTCAAATGTTGATCCTACGGCTGTCAAAGTTAACGCATTATTAAAGCCTTAACTCCTTTTATCAGTGGAAATTTTTAAGGTGTGATTAATGCATGCGACGTCTGCATAGTTTCAGGAAGAGATGCAGAAATAAGGTTGTGGTTCTATGACAGAAACGGACACAGAATGGGTCTTTTACATGGACAGTTTAGCTGTTAAGCTCTGAAAGTTGCTGCTCTGGAAAAGTCTAAGGCTTTTTTTTTTTTTTTTTTTTTTTTTTTTAAAACTAATGTTGAAGTTTATTAAGTTACCTTGTAACATGTGTTGCGCCTCAAATCACCTGCTGTATTGTGCTAATCATTCAGTGGGCTGACCTGCTCTAAAGACAGTGCATGATGGACAGCTTTTGTTACCACTGGTAAAATCCTGGTGCCAAGTCAGCACCAGGATTACGGCTTCATGGTATCTGTACTTTTTAATGATACTGGAAGTACTGGAAGTAATTTAAACTTCATATGATGGTTCGCTGTAAAGTCAGATCGCAACTCCAAACTTCATCACTGAATAATTTTCCATAAATTTTTGAAATGGTGGGGTGGGGGGGGGGGGGGGGGGGGGGGATACCATGCTGGACAGAAAAAGGTGATTTATATAAATGTCCTGGTGAAACTATTTATTCAGGGTTGCTGCAAATATTCTCCAAGTTCAGATTTCATACATGTTGACGTCAACAAGCCTTTTAAGCCGTAATATAACTAAGAAATTCATACACTGATTGTTCGAGGGGTGCATGTTCCCACAGTGTGCACGATGTTCTCAACTTATTGCCGCAGAGGGAAAGATACTCAATTAAAGAGTTTCCTTTTATTTGAATCCGAGTCTGTTTAGGAATTTGCCTTAAATATGCTTTTACTCTGGCATATACTGTACTTATTCCTCGATGGAGAGCAGGTGGGTTACTTTTATTAAATGATTCTCAACGTCTCTGCTTCGGGCTACAACACTTGCACAAAAGCGCTTCCTTTTCCAATGTTTTACATTTCAGAATAAAGCTTCTGATTAGTGTAGTTAGAACAAATATTGCGGCTTCCAGCAGAAACTTCCTGATAATTCCTTAAGCAGAAACCTTTCAGCAGCTGATCTGGATAAACTGAAGAAGCTGGAAACGGTGCTGGAGCCCTGCAGGATATTTAACCCTGTTTATATGGTTTTTTTTTTTTCTCCAAACAATGGTGAGGTTGTCAGAAGTGCTATGCCAGAATGTCTGCAAAAAGGGCTTTGTGTGCACACATGCACATGTACGTGTGTGTGTGTGCGTGCGTGCGTGCGTGTGAGCGTGCATGAAGTCATTCAGCATCAGTTAAGCAAATTTCACAAGTAACTAAAGTGCCTAGAACTGCACATACACAAAATCAAACAGGACAATTAAAATAAAACGATAAATATTCTGTAATGGTATATTAAAAGACAGATACAAAATCTGCATTTTTTTTTTAAGCAATTAATCGCAAGTTAACTCAGGACATGATGCAAATAAACATTTTCCTAGACTGACAGCTAAAGTTGGAACACATTTTCTATGCAAAATTATTCCTGACATCGTCGAATAAAACAATCAGTACCATTTAGGTCATAATTCATTTGAAAGCAGTTATTTATGAGCTGTGCAGATACACTGTTCTGAGACAAAAAGTAAGAAAATGGTTTACCTTTTAGTTTATTAATAGTGACCTGGGAGATTCGGAATTTGGAAAAAGCCCCTTCACTCTGCTCTGGTGTCTCTTCCTAAATATAAAAAAAAGACAAACATCAATGTATACAGCCATGGAAATAAGTATTTGTCCACCCTTGTTTTCCAAAATTCCAAGTTAATATTAATACCTTGTTCACTTAAAGGTACATTTCTTTGGAAAACAACGGTGGTCGAATATTTTTTTCCATGACAGCATTTTCTTGAATATACAGCTTAAATTAATGTCTGTACACAAGTTAAAACAGGTAAAATAACATAAAAGGGTTAAAATGGCATAAAAACATGACATGGATTATGCGATATTATGCATAGATTCAATTTAATGAAAATCTAGTCAGCAGATTCTAGCCACACCATCTGAAAGCATTTATGAAGCTACCAAGCAGAGAAACAGCATCAAATATCACAATTTCTGCTGGCATTTATCTCTAAATTAACACAAAGTGCAGCCATATGGATTAATTCAAATCTTAAATCTTCAGAAAAATGGAAAACAGTACACAATGTTTAAAACTTTACAGTCTCCCAATCTTACCACTTCTTTTTCACTGTCACTGGCTGAGTCCTCACTTGACTGGGATGGTGTTGGGATGGGAGTCTGAACAGGGGTGCTTGGGGTGGAATGTCCATTGGTTGCTCCCTCTGCAATTGCTTTCTTTTGCTTCTTCTCATTTCTCTACACCCATCAAAATAAGTGTATCGCATTATAGACCACATAAATTTGAAAGAGGCTGAAAATACACACACACTTTTTGCGGGACACTTAAATACATACTAAATTAGCCTTTTTCTAATACCCAGGACACAATTTGTTCATTTAACTTAAAGGAAATGTGGTATCTGAATATTCACAATAAGAACACAGCACGAACCTGTGCATCGTCTTTGTTCTTCTTGGTCTTCAGCTTTGGTGTTACAACACCACTGCTGTTGCCATTCATGTCACTGGCATCATCTAAGTGTCCATTCATTTGGTCCACGGCTGTTTTATCTTTTTTCTTTTTCTTCTTTAGTGCTGGAGGGTCACATTCTGGGTCCTCCTGCTCCTCAAACTGCTCCTGTTTCTTCTTAAGCTTCTTGCTCTCCTTGATCTTGTTCATTTTCAAGACAAAAACGTAAATGCATTTTAACACTCTAAAACCAATATATAATTCCTTCTTTTGCCCTTGTTATATTTGCGATATTTTCATTTATTGCTATATGCAGATGTGTCAGCTCTGCAAATAGATTCATTACAAACTCATTTCAATAATAAATCAAAAACGCCAAATCCCATATCTGATTAAAAAGTATTTCGTTATGAAGGGCGTCCATTTAAACGATTTGTTGCACACGTCAACCACAGTACTGTCAAATTTTAACAGAAAAATCCATGTTGTCCTTTAAAAAAATAAATCAATTACTGATTAAGACCCAAATCAAACCTAACAGCCAAGACAGCTAAAATTAAGCGAACTTTAGTGTCTAAAGTCTGTTTATATGCATGACAACTAAACAGCGCGCAGAAGGGAACATCTGCAGCAAATGTCAGAAGTAATTTCGTGTTTTGAACGTCATCGATTCATCTTCCGGTTAAAGCCCTTTAACACAGGCAAGCATATGCCTTCTTGCTAAGCTAACCAACTACATGCTAAATGTATGCTGGCGTCGACAGCACTTTCTGGGTGACTTGGATGAGAAAATATATAATCACTTATTTAGTTATTAAACTTTCTTTTGATTCTCATTGCCGTTTTATGTTTTATTTTGTATTTATGTCCGAAGAGATACGGTTTGTGTTAGCAAGCACGGCCACATGTTGTCAAACATGGAGGAGCCGTGCCACACGGACGCGAACTTTGCTGTTTATTTTAGCCTGTTCAGGGCAATACGAGCCTTTCGACTCACCTTTACAGGTTTAACCTCCGCAGATGTGTCCATAGCTTCGCTGATGGCTTCTTCCTCACTTTCAAATATGATTTTTGTCGGCATTTGTCTGCCCTGTTGGAGACCCTCGTAGCGGACACGGGCTAAACCACGGGCACGTGGATGGAAAGGAACGCGCAAGTCGCTGCGAAGTGACGTTCTAGAAAAACAAATGTAGAAATAAAGTACATAGATAGGGGTTACAGACGTGTCTGAATGCTTCATTGCACGATTTGGTCATTGGTTTTCTAGGATTTTTTCTTTTTGGAAATTTGTTTATCAGGGTAAAATAATTCCTAGCAATTACTTTAGCTAGTGTGTAGTACTAAAGTATATGTTGTGTTTTGTTTGAACATAATATAGTATTGTTTTGGCAAAGGTGTGTTGGAGACAACTAAGATTGTCATTCATTCATTTTCCAAACCACTTATTCCAATTCAGGGTTGCAGGGAAGCTGGAGCCTAACCCAGCTAGCTTTGGGTGACAGGCAGGGTACACCCTGGACAGCTTGCCAGTCCATCACAGGGCCACACACAGAGAGACAAACAACCACACTCACGCTCACTCCTATGGGCAAATGAGGGTGACCAATTAACCTATCATGCATGTCTTTGGAAGCTGGAGTACCTGGAGAGAACCCACGCATACATGGTGAGAACATGCAAACTCCACACAGAAAGGCCACTGACCAAACCAGCCAAGGATTGAACCAGTGACCTTCTTGCTGTGAGGCCACAGTGCTAACCACTGCGCCACCGTGCAGCCCACTAAGATTGTCATTGAGTTATTTTATTAAAATTTCTACATTTTAACATGTTCATTTTAACATTTTATTTTAATCTTATAGTGCAACTTTTTTAGCCTCAATGATTTTTCAGAATGTTGGGATAGGCTCCAGCTTCCCTGCAACCCTTAATTGGGATAAGCGGTTGAGCAAATGAATGAATTACTTTTTCAGCATCAAAATAATTTTTCATTTCTCATGATTATGTAATAACTACCCTTTTTGAACTACAGTTCAAGTTTTTTTCAAAGCTAAATATAGTTTTTTCCCGCATCAGTATTGAGCCCTATTCTAGCCCTATTCTAGCACCATTATTCTCCTGTATTCCTTGGAACTAAAGAGGCTGAAATAGCTTAGTTGTTAATGACGTTGTATAGAGGGTTTGAAGTGTTGTCCATGATGCTCTTCTACTTTTGCGGCACTCATTTTTGTACAACCACTTCTTATGACTTCACAGTTATCAACACAGAACCATCTTTCTCAATCAGTTTGTTCAAATTCTTTAACAGGGTCAGATTGAACATCATATATACATAATATCTATACCATCATATAGAACATCACACCCGTGGATTCACAAATCTGTTAAATCAATTTTTGCAGGACACATGGGACACAGTGGTGCAGCTCTACTAGGTGTCCAAAGTCAGTCCTCAAGGTCCTGCAGGTTTTCAATGTATTCCTGCTTCAACACACCTGAATGAAATTAAATTAATATAAAAGCCTATAAACGTCAGCACAATGACTTATTAATTTGAGTCAGGTGTGTTTGAGCAGGGATACATCAAACATCTGCAGGATTGTGGCCCCTTGAAGACCAGAGCCAGACATATCTGTATAAATAAATTGTTGGCTTGCATACAGTACTGTGAAAGCAAATCTTTTTATATACAGTCTATGCGCATATCACGCTCATAGACTTACGAGCTGACGTCTCATAGCGCCGCCATCTTGGATGGGTCTCCCATGCGCCTCCAATGCATTTATTTGTAAGTTGTTGTCCCAATCACAACAATAATGTCACGAATTTTTACTTTTTTTTTTTCAGTTTGGTTTGTTACAAAGGGCAGAGATATTATTATGATACAGGTTACTGTAAAATATTAAAAACGGTGCTTTTATGCTAAAGAATTTTTTGATAATGCTATTTAACCGAGACAGCTACAAAATAGATACATGTCTGAATGAATTTAATACTAACATGTTTGATTGTTTATCAGTGCATTTGTATTTATCTATCTATTTTTATCTGGTCAAATAAAAAATTATTCAACCTTGTGAAATGTAATTCCACACGATCTGCTTCCAATATTTCGCCAGTTATTGCAACCATATGCTGAACAAAATACGGGAATAGTTGCTGACTTTCTCTTGAATTCGGTTGACCCTTTCTTTTTTTACATTTATTAATTTATCAATATCGAGATACAGTTTTACAAAGTCTGAAAATAAAGTATTGTATCAAAATTGTGCAATTCAAAAGTTACCCAGAAAAACACTTGAAGCGCGTAAACCTCCGCCAAGGCCTTTAAAAAGTTCCTGGATCGAAACAGTGATCTGGATCACCACCAAAATTAAATCAGTTCTTCCTTTTCACATTTCCAACAATTCCTGAAAATTTCATGAAAATCCGTCAATAACTTAGTTATCTTGAACACAAACAGATAAATCCTGTAAAAACATAACCTCCTTGGTGGAGGTTTAGGTTACCATGTAAAACTCTCTTTGTGAGGCATCAAGATAATATATTTCCATAAACACTTCATATGAGTAAAAATTATCATTTGCATTTAGTATATTATTTACTGTGTTAACTTTATTTTTAACACTGATGTAGAAAAGTGTTTTGTTTGTGTGTAATATATATGCGTTGTTCCACAGAAAACAGACAACAGTTATGTGACGAAACTAGGTTGACTCTGCAGCAAGACTCGAAAGCGGAGACCCATCCAATATGGCGGCGAAGCAGGTTTACTCACCATCGCTCAAAGAGGCGTCTACGTATCAATGATGGCTGTGTCATAGTATGCTGTTTCCTTTAAGCAACTGCAGCCTTTCTGTTGCTTCCGAGAGTTTTTTGTTTCTCCCGCCTCAGATTAGGGGATTTGAGGGAATCAAGATGGCGGAATAAACAGCTGCATCTTTTGCAGGGGCTAAAAGTGAAAGTCAATTAGTTCTAAGAAATGTAATTCTAGACTCAAATAACCAACCCAACGGAACCTAAAGATTGAAGTAACACCGCAAAGCAAGTTTTAGGACACCAGCAGTGGAAAATAAAAGAAGGTATTCGGACTGTCAGTATGGAGAAGGCTGAACAACAAGCTGGCATACAAGACTACAATTTAGCAGAACTCAAAGAGGCATGTGATAAAGAAGACATTCAGGAAATAAAAGACATGGATACAAGCAAGGTAACACTTTTGAATGAACATACACCGCTAGGCCCATCATCCTCCAGTTTGCAACACAGATGGCCAGGAAGGACATCTGGAAGAAATCCAAAGATGCAAGAGTCTGCAAAGAATTGAAAATCCACTTCAGGGAATACTTTTCAAAGAAGACCGAGAGACCAGAGCCAAGCTGTGGCCGAAAGTGGAATAGGCCAGGTGTAAAGGCAGGAAGACTTTCCTGAAAGGATGCGTTGAACCTTGAAAAAAAGAAAAAAATTTAAAAAATGGATGTAAAAGACAAAGGTCTTAACCTCAGGTAATCAGAAAAGTGAATATGAGAAACATTGTGTTTCAGAGCATAATATTGTGGGGAGTGCTGTAGGTGTGGACCCAAATGAAGAGTCGAAGCCAGGGGTGCAGAGTCAAGCCAGTTTTTATTCTTTGCCACAGGAAACTTGTGACACAGGGGAGTACCAAAACACAATGAACCCACACAGGAGAACGGAAAACTATGGGTATAAATACACTGAACAAAACGAGACCCAGGTGACATGAATGAACTAACGAGAACAGATGAAACTAATGAAGAACATTCTTTTTTTAGCGTTTCCGATTTGAAACGCTAAAAAAATTAGATTCGGAGAAAGTTTCTGGAAAGTAATTGAAATGTTTTACAAAGATATTGTCAGTTATGCTTCTCTTTATCCAGGCATATCACCTAGATTAGAGATAACTCGAGGGATCAGACAGGGTTGTCCAATTTCACTGAAACTCTTCATTCTACGTACTCAGATTTTAGCTTATTTGACAGTAAATAACCAGGATTTTAAAGGGATTACATTTTTTGATTATGAGTTCCACATCAGTCAATTCACAGATGATAGTTTTTTTCTTAAAGGACAAATCAGTGGTCAGTAAAGTAATAAACATTTATTCTCTTTTATCCAAAGCATCTGACTTAAATGTAAATCTTAAGAAATGTGCAATATTACCTCTATATCCTTGTACAAACACACAAATAATGTCCATCCAGGTTAAATCTAAAGTTAATTATCTTGGTATCCAATTAATTAAAGAGATTTTTTAAAAAAAAAAAAAAAAAAAAAAGAAGAAAAAATTTATCCATGTTTCTCGATGTACGTGTCTCCTAAAAAAATTAAAAAAGCAAACTCTATAATTTAGAACTTTTATCCGGAGAAATAAAAACGCACTATGTTAAAAAAAAATAAACACTGGTAAAAGAGTACAAAGAAGGAGGTCTGAAAACCCTGAAATTTGAATCAATGTTAGGAGTCTTTAAAACAAACTGGATAAAAGCCTTTATGTCTCAAACAGAATCAATTTGGTTTTACATCCCTAAAATATATCTTTAAGAAAATTGGAGGATTGGACTTTGTGTTAAAATAGGATTTTGAAACTACAAAGCTGACTGTGAAGCTATCTGAGTTTCATAAACATGTACTGAACTTTTGGAAGATAATATTCTCCCAAAATTTCACCCAACATAGTTCTACTTTATGGAATAACAGAACAATGATGATAAACAGGAAAACTATATTCAAACAGAACTGGTTCATTAAAAAGGTGATTTTTGTGACCAAGCTAGTTGATGAACATGGAAACTTTGCACATTTTAATACCTTTAAAGAAAAATGTCACATTCATTTCTCCTTTAGAGAATTCTGCAAAATATGTAAAGCAATCCCCCCAACTCTAATACATTTAATAAAAAATACTATCTCTTAAACAAGATTACACGCGTTCATGCCAGTATTAAAAATTAATCAACTACATATTAGTGATAAAAAAAAATGCAACCAATTCACTGGAAAAGCTTTCACATGTAAAACCTTTCAAGACTACACAAGAATGGCAAAACAAAAAATGATTTATTAAATATAGACAAATTTTCAAAATATTTAAAATGGCCAATTCCACCAAAAGTAAAAGAATTACAATTCAAAATTATCCATAGCTATTACCCTTCAGCAAAAACCCTTAAAAATGGAAAAGAAAATGAACCAAATTCCAATATACAAAAATTATATTGATAAACACAGAGCTGACACGATCAATATTATAAAAATGATGGGAAAATACCATATCCATACATGTAAATGGAAAAACCAAAGACCTTCAGCACCATGTTTCAAAAACTAACTTAAAATCTTCTATCCCTCTATAATATTACTCTCTTGGTGCAACTTAGACACATCGCCAGTGTTGTATCCCAGGTTCATTGGGTGTTTCGGGTCTCACAACAGAAACCCTCACCTAGGTGACCCATCCAGGGTTGATCAAGCCCCAGCTTGTGTCTAAGTAGCCTTTAGCCACTGACTCCCCCGCTTGATCCACAGCCATCTTGACACTTTCTCTGCTGCGTCTGTGATGTTTTGGATGACTTTTCTTTTCTGCAGCCCGTTCACTCCTAACATCTTGAGGGACTGGCTGGCAAAACCTCTGCACCCGACCTCGATGGGTTAACACCAGGTCCTCCATTCTCTACTCCTACATTGCCAGCACCTCATACTTGTCCCGCTTCCTCTCAAAGGCCTTTCATCTTGTCTTCCCAGGGGACAGTCAGCACCAGCAGGACCACTTGCTTTGATGTTTCAGACACCAGAACTATGTCTGGCCTAAGTGTGGTCTCTGTGATGTCGACCTTCAGCTGCCAGTCCTGAGCTGATGCCAACAGCCCCACCACCTGGCTCCGGTGCTGCTGTGACTTCTCCCGAGCCCTTACAAAGGCGATGGCTTGCCTTGTTGGGTGTTGGCGTTTTCTGTTTCCATTCATTGATGACCTCTGATATGACCCTCAGAACTTGGTCGTGGCGCCAGCAGTATCGTCCCTCCCCAAGTGCTCTCAGGCAACAGCACAAAATGTGCTCCAGCAATCCAGGTTTCTGGCAGAGTATGCACAAAGGGGACTCGGCAAGCCCCAGCGAAAGAGATTGGATGGACTTGGGAGTACATCATACACTGAATGGATGAGGAACTTGATCCGGAGTAGCTCAGATCCCGAAGGCTCTGACCAAGATATTCTCCGGTCCACTACCTCCTCCCATCGAGTCCATGTGCCCTGCAGCCGCATACCAACTATCCAACAGCAGTGGGCTTTCTCCACTCCTGCCCGATCTCCTCTTGGATCAGTTTTTGTCTCTCTTTTCTTTGGGACTGATTTTATTTAGGCCAAGGAATACTCCCAAGACCTGCCCTTCTGGATGCTACTGTTCCCATTAGCTCGCAGTGTTGCAGTCGTGCTTCAGCTTGAATGACTGCCTCATGGGCCTTCCACTTCCTGCCGGTTCTTAAAGTTGTCACAACTTTTTTAAAATAAAAAATTAATAGGTAAATAAACATTAATAAATACTTTTAAATGAATGAATTGTCTATGTCCCTCATCTTATTGAACTTATGTCCAAAAGCATCACTTTCACTTGGTTGGAATCAGCAAAAAATTTCTCAAGATTAGAAAAGTGGGCCTGTATAATTATTTTAAGTATATATTGTTTTTACTTTGTGTTTTATTTATATATGGATGTTTTGAGTAACGTGACAGTGAACATCCTAGTATTTATTTATTTATATTGTGTGTGTGTGTGTGCGTGTGTGCCTTGCCAAATACATTTATGTTTTTGTATTAAATGGAGATTCCTACTTGATTTTGTAATTATTGTATTGTTCAATAAAGTTTTTGAAAAAATAAAAGTCCCTAAATAAATAAAGTACCGTAGTAATAAATAAATAATATATGTATAATTATGTAATTATGTATGTATGTATATATATATATATATATATATATATATATATATATATATATATATATATATATATATATATATATATATATACATAAAAATTTGTGAGTGTGTGTCATCATTCTTCTTTCCAGATTAATAAAATTGGCATAAATTGGAAAATGTTTCTAACCAGCATGCATTGCCTTATACGGAAGAGTATTAGGGCCACTGAATAAAAAATAATAATAATTCTGAGAAAAAAGTCAGAATTCTGAGATCAAAGTCAGAATTCTGAGATTAAAGTCAGAATTCTGATTTTTTTTCTCAGAATTATTATTTTTTTCATTCAGTGGCCCTAATACTCTTCCGTAATCATGTTTTGCACCTAAAGCAGCAAATGACGTTATCACAAAACTGCACAATAGATGTATTTCTAAGTAGGCATATGCCAGAGTAAGCATATTTTAGACAACTTCCTATACAGACTCAGATTCAAATAAAAGGAAACTCTTAATCCCACACTACATTTTAGTTCTGAAGACGAGCGATCTTCCGAGAGACCTTAAAAAGAAGTCTTCCCAATCTTATAGAGTATTTCTAAATGAAAATAGAAACATACAGATCTGACACACACGCACAGCAGGGTGGCAGTATGGTTCTTCCTTATGCTGTTTAAAAAAAACTTCAAATATTTAATCCAATAAACGAGACAAAACAACAATGAATCCGAGTATAACAGCTGGCACCTCCTCCTCAGGAAAGGTGGTCGCCTGTTTATTACAGACCAGCTGCTCCAAACTGGGGTCAGGCTACGCAGCTTGGAGGTTCTTCCTCTTTCAGTTTCCCATGTTGAGGTCACCCTCACCAGAGGTGATTAAGTTCAGTGTAGTCGCAAACCCACCGGATTTAAAATGCTGCGAACCTCCCCAAAAATCAACATTTTCATCAGCTGTGCGATTCTTCTCGTCATTTTTTTGTAAGTAAACTTCATTTTGTGTTGTTGACCAAACCATATAAGATCACAAAATTAATCTATTGTAAGAATTGAAAGAGGAACATCTAGACACGCGGTATTTGATGGAGAAATTATAAAGCGACAGTCACATATTGAATAGAATACTGTAGAAATATTTATTTATAAACATTATTATTGTTGTTGTTATTATTAGATCACTTTTAACTACAAATAATCCAAGCTAGGGACCGGAATAGTCTTTGTATTTCATTGCATATTCTAGCGTCACTCCTCGCGCTGCGCGGAAGTTTATAGGGCGATGCCCTAAACGTTTCCTGGACCGTTATAGAACCAACTGTTTCAGCTTCTAAGCTTTATCTAAACGTTAAATTGACGACGACAAGATCTTTTACACAATCTGCTCGTGTAGATATAATTTTAGCTTATTTGAATACGTGCAAATGTTTTGATATGTAAGCGACATGTGTATATTAGAATTACATATCAGCATTTTATCAACGTGATGTGTTCCAATAATTCTGTTATTTATTGCACATAAATGTGACATTAAAATAATTTTTAATAGTATAATCTAGGAAATGTGGTTGATTTGCACTGGCTGAGGGAACTTCCTGGTTCGTTGTAATGTTTCTTTTAGGTTCCCAGAGGAGTCTTGTTTCCTCTGAAAATCGATACTGCTTGAACATTTGCACGCTTTTACCTCCACTTATCAGGCAACTTGATGTAAATAAAATTCTAAATATGGCAATCACCAAGGTAAAAGTTTTATGTGACTGACAAAACCAGAAATAATATAATATAATATAATATAATATAATATAATATAATATAATATAATATAATATAATATAATAGCAAATATGATAAAATATAAAAGTACATAATAAAAGTTATTAGCAGTTTAAAAAGCTGCATGTTGCAGGAGTGATGTGCATTGTTTTAATTGAGTTTTAAAAAAAATTGGAAAACTAACCACAGCCTCTTTTTTTCTAGAATGTGTGCCTTTATGTTATGTACATTTCTCTTGCCTTTTAGCATGACAGTATTCTTCTTTTTCTATTTTCTGGTGTGTGTTTTTCTCACCTGACCCAGTTGCAAATAGGTGGGAGTGAGAGGGGTGCAAGAATAGTTAGGAGGATTTTAGAGATGTACAGACAGTTGTATAAACCGCAAATGTTTGCATGGACGTGTTCTTAATGAATTTGCATTGTTCAAATCTTAATTTGCATTGGCATGCTAGGCAATTCTGCTTGTAACATACACAGTGTTGGGCAAAAATGAAAGGGCCATGATTATTATCAAACATCGAAGCTCGAGTATAAACTAAACATTTGTAATTTGTAGTATTTATCAGATCCTTAAATCCTTTGTGAAACAGTATACACTGCCTCTGCCAAGATGGTTTTATTTGTTTAATGATTAATCCAAGTCTTGGAGGAGCCCATATCCGATCTGTTGTCCTGCAACTTTTAGATGACCTGATTCAAATGGCTGACTTTTTTCTCTGCATGTCATTCAGCTCTTCAGAGACAATAACAAGTCACTCATTCAATTCAGGTGTGTTGGAGACGAGATGCATCTACAAGTTGCAGGATGTAGATCTTGAGGACTGGACTTGGGCACACCTGCAATAGAATTCAAAACAGGACAAGACAAGAATCAAACTTTACTTTTTGATTAACCGATCAATACATGTAAATTAGATTAATTCACATTAGTTTGATTTCATTCCATTTGATTTACTTTAACTTCCTTAATTTAGATAAATATACAGTACATAATTTTATGTTGACATGGAGCATCCTATGAAGAAGTCATTGTAGTGTAGTGTAGTCAGTGTAATTGCTTCTGAAGGAAGAGAGCTGAATAACAGCTAAAGTCAAAAGAGGGGGGAAAACAACAACAGCTTGTATTTATGATATGGCTTTCTGTTAGATTACATTTTTGGCTGTAAAAACAGACAGATGTGAAAAATACCATAATAAATAACTGATGTTGAAATGCATTTGGCTACTTTAGTTGTTCGGATGCTGTATTTAATCAGTCATTTTGTTTCACAGTCACACTGTTGTGAAGTTTCATAGGAAACCGTCCAGTATGCTCCAGACCAAAGTTAATTGGTAACGCATGTACTTGTAAGATTAAAGGAACAACAGCTGAGTTTTTTTTTCTTATTTAAATCATGTAAGCTATTTTTGTTATTCTCTGTCCAATTTCTAGTGATTCACGCATATGAGCATCAACCTGCCAGGACAAAAAAAGATTGCACAAAAACCAACCCATACTTTTGCATTTGCAATTCTTTTACATACACATACCTTGTTTAGCCTGTTCATACCTGTTCATACATGTTCAGCTCAGTTTTCAGTTTTCAGTTTTTTGTTTCCTGAAAACTCAAGTGTCATTGTTTAACCACAAAAAAAAAATTTTTTGTTATATATTTATGAGGATAAATTTTAGCTCTTGTAAGCATGACTACTGGCTACATCTTGCTAAGTTAACCATGACATGTTCTGTAATGTCACCATATGCTTATTTGATTCATAAAAGTGTTCACTCCCTCCTGTTGAATTTTACAATTCAACACATTAAAATCCTTTTAATGTGTACTTTGGTGGCTATGATCTGGCCTACTACAAACTGCTGACTACAGTTTGTCTCATCCTGACCTTAACTTTTCCTTGAACAAAAAAAAACAACATTTTTATTAAAAGGTTTAACTGAGAAAAAACACAGAAATAATAAAATGGTGTCTGTCTTTACAGCTTCCTCTATGTTTACTCAAAAAATTACATCACATTCTCAAGGTAAGTAAAGCTAAATTGTATGTTACACAGAGCTGGAATGTATTGATAGTTTTTAGTTGATTGGTGACTTTTAAAATCAAGCTGTCTGCTATTTTAATTCACATGCATTGTCGTGTAATGTGCTTCTATTTTAAGCTTTTGTAAGCCACACACTGCCTCTGTTCAAGATGAGAAGTTAATAGTGGAGAAAATAATAAAGATAAATGAATGCTCAAGGAAAGACAACTGGTACATTGGAGATCTAACCATGGCGCCTGGGTAAGAATCAGCTTTTCTCTTAAGTATGTAACACTCAGTTACTTGTATAGTTCATGCCACTTTCCCACTTTACACAAAGTAAATTAAGAAATGTCAGATCAAAAAATGGGCAGCATGTGCATCATGCATCTTGAAACTATTTATTATTATGTATAAAACACTTCCATATAGATAGATAATATTTTGATGAACTGTTATTTCTATTTTTCAGTTTCCTGCACACAGGTTTTCATTTATTGTTGTATTTTAATCATTTGCAACAGCTTGAAGTTACTTGACCCTGTGTAGAAAGAAGTGTCACTGCCATAGATTCATGTAACTACATGTTAAAGCTGGGGTAAGGAAGTGTTTAGAAGCTAGCAAGATTTGAAAGTGGATCCCTGTCTTGGCTCCTCCCCCTCTGGTTTTGCTCCATTCATGATCCAAGACTTTTTTTATAAAAGATGAACAACTCCATTTCAGTCCAAATGTTTGGATTGGTCAGAGTTTTTACAGATTTACAGTTTTTACAGGTCTAACTAAATTTCTTATTGTTCGTGATGACAAAACGTATGGACTACTATCAGGATGTAGAACCACTTCACCCAGAGTTAAAAAAAAAAAAAAAATATATATATATATATGTACATATATATATATATATATATATATATATATATATATATATATATATATATATATATATATATATATATATATATATATATATATATATATATATGAGCAAGATTACCTACCCCAGCTTTAAGTATGGAATAAAATGAGTGATTTTTGGCTGTACTTGTTCCTAAGGATTCTGAGAACTTTTTAATTAAGAGGTGTTGCTATTCATAAGAAAGAAAGACATGAAGCAAGATGTATTAATGATTTTTAAAAGTCTTATTTCTCCTGATGTAATTTTAAAAGCTCATTATTTTGACATAGCGCATAACATAGCAGATTTGTTGTTGTTTGTTTTCTGGTCACATGGTGGTGTGTCTTTCTGAACTACTACTATAGTGTTGCTTCTCATAGCCATGAGCATAGGATATGCAACAAAATGATGTTCTTTTTTCCATATTATGTTAAATCTGACCTCTGCTTTTCTTTTACAGGCTCAGTTATGCTCAGCCTAGCACACTGAAAGGGTAAGCCATCAATACAAATCTTCTGCTGTGCAATGTTACAATTTGTTACTTCAGATAAGTAACATTTTTCAAACTGATAGCTGAGCTGCATGGTGGCATAGTGGTTCGCACTATGCACACAGCTAGAAGGTTGCTGGTTAAATCCTTGACTGGGGTGGGGCCCCAACTTTGGCCTGTCTGTATGGAGTTTGTATGTTTTTGGGTTCTTTACGGGCAATCCGACTTCCTCCCACCGTCCAAAGACATGCGTGTTAGGTTAATTGGTTATCCTAAAGTGAGTGTGAATGGTTGTTTGTCTCTCTGTATTGACCGTATGATGGACTATGTAGGGTGTACCCTGCCTCTCACCCAATGATTGCTGGGATAGGCTCCAGATTCTCCGCAACCCTTAATTAAGCAGTTCGGAAAATGAATGAATGATAGCTGAACCTATCAGTTAGGCTCTTTAACCCTCTATGACATGAACATTTTTTTTTATGAGAAACAAAGTATTCCACCCTAGTTGTGGAGCTTGGTGGGGGGGTGTCTTTATAATATATCAAAAAAATCTGTCCCCCACCCCCCCCAAGACTTTGGTTTTTTTGCCTGAGTGCAGTACCATGCCATAGAGGGTTAATGACAATTTTAAAGGAGATTTGTTTTAGAGAGATAGAGATAGAGACAGAGACAGAGATAGAGATAGAGATAGAAATAGAGACAGAGACAGAGATAGAGATAGAGATAGAGATAGAGATAGAGATAGAGATAGAAATAGAGACAGAGATAGAGATAATAGGTAGGTATGTAGGTAGGTGGGATGAACACTGTAAACCTACTTGCAGATGAACAGTTATGAAGATGGAATAACTCAAGGTTTTTTATAGATAAGTAGTAAAAACAAGTTTTGGGTGCAGAATTAGCCATTTTAGTTCATTTGGCTTTTTAAACTGTGCCAAAATGGCCATGTTGGAGACCTTGCCTGAACAGTCTGTAGTAAAACCTCTGTAATTTTGTTCTGCTGCACTTTTATCTATGCATAGATAATGTCCATTTATTGTATCATGGGTTGGTAAAGGCTTAAAGATTCATCTGTGTCATTATAAAGGGATATTATCGTCATAGTGAAAGGCTTTTTATTTTTTTGCCTGAAACTTTTTTCGTTAATGTCAGTTGCCATCTTTATTTATACTTAACCAGTAATAGGTTAAGATAAGTATTTCTATTACCATGGCTGTAAAGGTATTCAAAAGCACCTTGTTGTTGCAGAAGCATACTCATTTTAATATGGGTGTGCAATTTTCAAGCAGAGGCCTAAAACCTTGTAGAGGGCTCAAAGAGTTAATAGCTGAAAAAATACGGACAACTCTGAGTTGAACTTTGTAAACATGGTTTTTGCACAGATTTATGTTTTGTCAATATAATCCAGGGAGTTCTGACGGCCCCATCTTGGCTCTCATTCTGTTCTTGTAAATACAAAGCACAGTGTGTAGAACTTCATCTGAGACAGGTACTGATTTAATCTCTGACAGACCCAGCTCACATACTCACCTTCACTGCTCATGTTTGATTAAGAAGAAAGGCAAGTTTATTTATATAGCACATTTTCTATACCACATAACTCAACATGATTTACATAAAACATTAAAAGCTTTACTAAAAGACAAAAGACAAATAGTTTATTGTCAAGTTTGACTATGACATCATCTCAAATACTGGATCTCCTCACGGCTGTGTACTCAACTTTCATTTTGTACACAGGCAGCTGTAGGGCTTCTGCTACAGGAAGTAGACTGATTAAATTCTATGATGAAATCCCTCTGTTGACTTTACTTCATGGAACAGAGGAGGCACATTGTGGCTCTTTGCCAACATTTTTTCTGTGGTGCATTGATAAGTATATGGATGTAAATGTTACTAAAACAACAGAAATCATTGTTGATTTAAGAAAGAACTCTGTCCATTGAAATTCCAGTATAATTTATTAAGGAGTCTGGGATTGTAGACTCTCACAAATATCTGGAAACTCTGCTTGACTGGAGTTTGACCTTATGACCTCTGGAAGGTGCCACCTTTCCCCATAATGTAAAACAAATATTCAAACTTCTTTTATCCCTTCTTAATCAGAATGGAAGCAGTTAATTTACCCTTTGATGAACTGGTGAATATTCCAGGGTGTACCCTGCCTCTTACCAAATATTTGCTGGGATAGGCTCCAGCTTCCCCACGACCCTTAAGTGGATTAAGAGCTTAAGAAAATGAATGAATGAACAGCATAAAGTCGTACTCTTGCTTCTTTTTGTAACAATTCTTTTTAAATGATTTATTATCCTTTTTTTTTATTTGTTGACTTCTTATGGTCACTACTGTTTGGAATGCTTGTCCATGTTTTCACACAGTTCTGCTGTCTGACCATGTTGTGTGATTTTTTTGTTAATAGTAGTTGATGTTTTTTTTTTAGGTGGTTGTGTTGTGTGGTGTGAAGACTGTCGAACTTAATAAGTTGACAGCCAGATATTAGTTTTATTGAAATGTGATCATTAAAACTAATCTACATTATCATAGGTTGCAGCCTTTCCATTGGGGCTTCAGGATATGATCATGTTGTGTGTACGTTTTATGGAAAGATGGGGTGTTGTTCATTTTATTGAGCAATGTTGTTCGCCTTATAGTGTCATTGTTTTAATAAAAGCACAATGAGAAGTAAAGTAAAAGTTTCAAAAGATGAGTCTTCAATTCTAAACAGAGGGAGAACAGTCAGTAAAAAGCACTCATCAGTCTTGAAACTGTTCCATTGGTCAAAAAGGCGTACTGCTTTTTATATGATACATTATCAACATTACAGAAAACAGGCATTTGAGCGTCCCCCTATCTGGCCTCCATTCATGGCCACAACCACAAGTTGAGCCACCTTGACACCTCAAGGACAGAAATCCAGACAGAATGGAGCCTGACATTGCATCCTTTTAGCAGATATGATGAGTGCATGAAGTCAAGATAACCAAGTAGATATCCAAAATCTAAAATCCATTACTGTGTCATTGCCCATAAAATTCTAAAATATGACTTAGCTATATTAGCATAACTGGCAAACGATATGCTCCACTAAGCCTGGCCTCACTATCAGTTTATTCATTTTGTAGAATTAAGTTGCCTCAAGAGGCACTAATGTTGATGAATATATTAACATGTGCTGATATAAGATTTTTTAAAAATGATCATGCCAAATCAGCATGATTTAAGTTTAAAAAAAAAAAGAAAAAAAGTCTGAACTAAGTCTGAACATTCCAAAGCATGTTTATGAAAAACGACACCATTGTAAGATCCTCTTTGGAATTTGCCCGTATCTACAGGCGCACGGATGTGAACTCTGTGACTAACTGGAATGCTCCTCTGGTTTGGGAAGGAACCTTTGATCCAGCAGTAATCGATGAAATTTACATAAAAATGGATCCAAGAGTTGCTGTGGTCGTTTTTGCTGTTGGCAAGTATGTACTACTAATATTAGCAGGCAGGGATTTCATATGAGTCTCTGATTGCTTCATGTACAGTATATCTATCTGCTGTTGTGCGTTTCTTGTGAACTGATCAAAATAATTTTCTATTAATCTCTTTGTTTCTATTCATATGAGCAGATACACCCGATTTCTGCCGGGCTTCATTGAGTCAGGGGAAAAGTATTTCCTTGTTGGATTCAGGGTCACTTACTATATCTTTACAGACAACAAAGAAGAAGTCCCTAAGGTCAGTTGCTTTTATTAAAATGCTTTCCAGTAGTCGGTTGGCACAAGTGAACATTTACCAGATTAAGAATAAATGCTACACAAAATGCTCGCAGTAATGCATATAATACAGAAAGTTTAAATGAACTCAACTAAATCTGTACTTTACTTTCTTATAAGTTAAAGTTTCACTTATACTCTTGTCAGTATTTTTCTGGGCAGATATTTGATTTTCAAGAAGCAACCCAAACAGTGGAAATATAAAGAAATTGTGCCAAAAAACAAACAAACAAACAAACGAGTAAGACTCTTTTGTTCGTAAGGTTTTTTGGTATTTTTTTTGGTTTGGTTTCCTTTTCGCCAGGTGTTTAGTATTTAGAGATGAGTGGAGGTGGAGCTTCATCAGACAAATGTTACCCAGGTCTGTGGGCTAGCATACACAATATCAGGGACAAGTGATGCTGTACTGATAAACATGATAGTCACTGGTGTTTTGTAGAATATATTGTGGCATGCAAAAGTTGTGACACCTACATGCTTTTTACAGATTTTTAAATAGTTTTCCTTCATCCAGTATGAAGTTTAAGCCATTGGTGGTGCATTTCTGAATTCATTAAAGCTGTAAAATGCTGTTTTAAAATCTTACTATAAAAACTTTTACTCTGCAGACACAAATTATGCATCAGAAAATAACTCAAAAGACTGTCAGATTGTGTTATGTGATCAAAATTCATGCAATCACAGAAAGCTTCGAACTCAGCAGCAGTCTTGAATTTAAACTAATACAAACTAAACTGGAGCTGAAAGAAAAACAGAAAGAATTAGAGAAAGAAAGAAAAAAATAGAGAAAGAGAGAGAGCTTTCAGAATTGACACTTTCCGATGCATAGTCTTTTTCTGAGTGTATCTTGAGGAAGTAATTTGTAATCAAATTATTATATTATTCAGGTTCAGCTTGGTAAAGGCCGTGCTATATCAGTACTCGATGTCCCTAGTGCCAAACGTTGGCAGGAAGTCGTACTTGGCAGAATGAAATGGGCCACAATCGCCATTGATAAACAGGTAAAAAAGTGAACTAAACAAAATAAAAGCTTTTGCTTGCAGATTTGTTTGTTTTTGTTTTGTTCTTTTCTCCCCATCTAGTTATAGAAACATACATTTTAAAAGCTCCTCAGTCTAGTTTTTATACAACATATTGAGCTGCATTACAAATAAAAAGCTGGACCCTGTTAACTGATATGTCATCAATATTTTAAGTGAAGAGAATTAACAAAACACAGAGCCATGAAACTTTTAGAAACATTGATTAGGACTCTTTCATTGTATTTAATCTCATGTCTGCCATGGTTACAGATCCGTAATGAAGCAGATTATCTTTTTATGATGGACATCGACAGTGTTTTCCACAACCGTTTTGGAGCAGAGTCTCTCAGTCGGCTATCTGCTGTACTTCACCGTGGCTACTATAAGGTTTCACCCCTTTTCCTACATCATGTTCCCTTTGAGTAAATTAAAGTCTTTATATATAAATTGTATCTAAGTCATGATATAATAAGCTGTTTAATGTCTATACTTTTCAGGTTATGTATTTATTGCTGGTCTTTCCTTGCCAAACCCCCCACCCCCACCCCCCCCCCCCCCCCCCCCCCACCCCCCCCCCCCCCCATTAAGAACATCTAAGTTTCTAATTATTCTAAATAATTATTTAGCCTTTTTCCATTCAGAGCACACATAGGGATAAATTTCCCTATGAGCGACGGCAAGAGTCAACAGCTTATATCCCTGCTGGTGCAGGAGACTACTATTACACTGCAGCTGTGTGGGGCGGATACCTGGAAGACATGTTCAACCTTGTCAAGTAATCAGAACAATTTTGACAATGTGCCATTAACGCTGTGTTGTGTTATGTTCAAACATAATAGCACTTTGAAGGCCAATGAAGTCTGACTTTAGCGACTGACTTGTGTTCCTCATTTTTCTTTCATCAGATACTGCTATGAGCAGTCAGAAGCAGATGCCAAGAAAAACATTGAGGCTGTATGGCAGGAGGAGAGTCATCTCAACAAGTACAGCATTTCATAAGTTGCATATTACTTGAAGCATAGTCTTCATGTCCAGTAAATATGTAAACAGAAACCAAATCTATCTTTCTGTGATGCAGGTACCTGTTATACAACAAACCAGCCAAGGTTCTGTCTCCAGAATATCTGTGGTCCGACTATGATACAGTACCATCAGACATTAGAGTCGTCAGGATCTCCCAGTTGGTCAAGAACTATAAAGAAGTGCGGCCTAATGGTGGGCAATAATATTCCATTGAATGATATTCAAGCCATAAAAACCTGGTAACTTTTTTACTGAACTGTTTAAAATACTTTGTATATTTTGGTTTTAAAAGAAATTCTTCCTGGAAAAACAAAAAAAAATTCCAATAAAAACTTTCACTGGAAACACATATTGCACAAAGAATTAAACTGATGTGTATATGCATTTCTTTGTATAAAACCACTGAGAAACAGGAACACTTCCATCTCAAATTTGTAACTGCAAAGACTCTACAAATCACACTTCAAGAAACTCTTGTACCCAGATCGTTGCCCCTATTACAGAAATTAATGTTGAATTGATTATGCAAAACACATTCACGCACACTAAAACACGTGTTTTAATCTGTATCTTTTACCTCTCCCACAAACACAGCACCTCTTTATTGGAGCTTTATTTGCATTTGATTGATGGTTATATTCTGCGACAGTGCACATGTAGACGCACTGTTTTAATTACATGCACTCAAAAAGTCTGAGTTGAGACTAAATGTTTAATGAAAGCATCGCATGGATTACAGAATGGTATTCCTATAATTCGTGCTTCCATATGATGCCTTATCTTTGGAAATCAGCACCATTACTGGTATCCACCCTTCTAGAGGAGGAAAGATCATAATCACAGTGGTGATAATGCATTTGTGTAAAGGTTTCAGACTAGCTAGGCATGATATCATTTACAATGTCTAGTGACTCAATAGCTTATTTGTTATACAAATGCATCACATCATGCTTTGTTGGTCTGATCTGGAAATTTTTTTTCTTTCCAAAACTATGGAGAAATATTGCATGCTGGACTTTTGTTTTGACATATTATATAAATAATCTTTAAAGCACTGTTGATCATATGCCATTAGATGTTTAACTTGCACATACTTCAGATCATGTCAAATTTCTCTAGTATGAAAAATATTTTTTCATCAATGTCATAGGGGGATAAATTCTTGACTAACAAAAGTTATCTTGTTAAGCAGGAAAACATTGAGGCACTACAATGAAACACTTTTGCTTGATATCATTTTAACTACTACAAACACACTGGATGTGTTGCAGGGTATTTATTAATGAATTATCAGTAATGTGGTATGTCATTGACTACTAAAAAGCAGGACAAATGTCTCACTAAGGTAGAGGTTTCAGTTTGGGGTTTTCAGTATCACAAAGCTGGTTGATCCTGAATGGCATGAATCACTATGGCAACCTATGATGGAAATCTAACCTGAAATCTAAACTTGTAAAAGATCTGCCTACCAGCTGGTCTTGCTCCTTTTCATTTGTGGTGTACAGGAAACAAAGTGTCTCCAAGACAGAAACAAATGCATTTATGCAAACCATGAAAGGATTTTTTTTTTTTTTTTTTTTTTTTTAAAAAAGAAACTATTTTTTCTGTGAAAAACTTCTTTGTTGCATATAGCAGCCATCAAAGGTGAAATAAATCAAAGATTAAATAAGTATATAAGGAAAAAATGAGCCCAAGTAAGAAGAACATATACACACACAAATAAATAGCTAAATTCACAGGAAGACTAAAAAATGTTATGTAGATGCAGCATTAGACCTCTTCAAATTTGACTTTTTTCACCTTGGAGAATGGGAATAATATCAGTTTGTATATGTTTGATGAAAAAGGTCAAATTTGAAGAGGTCTAATGCAGCATGGTAAAACAGGACAGAGACAGACCACCTCTCACACATGGAGGAATTATTGTGTCTGGGAGAATGTTTCTACTAAAGCTTTCCTTATATTAGACAGGCTTGCATCTAAACACCAGAGGAACCAAACACTCATTTCAAAGTATTCCTCAACAGGTCAGTCAAGTCTGTAAGATCAGAAATATAAAGAAGACTTCGGCGACTCTGTGATAGCCCACCCGTTCATGCCAAAATGTTAGGATGGAACACAATAATTTTTTAAAGAGTGAGAGAAAAAAAATCAAATAAAAATTTACTTTGAAAATGTATGGAAACAATCTGCACAAAGGCTAAATTTGGGGACATTTTTATATTAAAAATGGCAAGAGGTGCAACCCCGGCACAGTCTAGTGGAACAAAGCGGTATTACATGGAAAGTGCAGATTGTACCTACGCTTTTCTCTGTTGCATGCTGAAAAATTACGGAAGCAGAGAAATTCGTGGTCTACTATGTATGTTTTTCAGTCGTCATCACGAGGTAACGATATTTTGTTGACTCCTGAAAACGGGATAATTGATGTCGTTATATCTTGTTTTCTGAAGATAACGAGATAGGCTACTTATCTCGTTAGCAGTTTAGTACCTCACAGGCTGCAAGCAACCTGTTAGTTTGATACACTGGTGGGCTCAAAAGTAAATTGTATTAGTAGACACCTATTTTTATTTATCCAAACCCCACGACAGCTGGAGAGGGCTGAAGTCATCGAGTGTGGGAATTAATGATTGTTAAAACTTACATGTCAAAAACATCAAAATTTCAACCTTTGCCAGAGTTGTTAGACTTAAAATCAAACATACCAGTTGTGAATGTGATTCTGCCTGGTATGATAGATATGATAGATCTGGGCATAGTGCTATACATCTCTCTCTCTCTCTCTCTCTCTCTCTCTCTCTCTCTCTCTATATATATATATATATATATATATATATATATACAAATATATATATGTATATATATATATATATATACAAACACTACCACTCAAAATTTTGGACACACTTTCACATTGGATTTAATGGGAGAGTGTGTCCAAATTTTGACTAGCTCTCTCTCTCTCTCTCTCTCTCTCTATATATATATATATATATATATATATATATAATATACATAATATATTATATATTATACATAATATATAAAATATATAATATGACCATTTGGCAAATCAAGAGAATACAATGCTTAAAATATGGTACACAATCAGAAAGAACAAACAAAAAACTACAAGAAAGAAATTTATTACACATATAAAAAATTATGCCCTGTAAAGTACAGAATCATTTGTGTATCTTTGGCCTTAAATACTTCTAGAGTCTTTAAAATGCTCAGATCTCTGAAAGACATAAGCAGGAATGCAGCCGTTTTCTAATTTAATATTTCAGAAATTTAAAATATTTGTCCATGGGCTTTTTTTTAAACACAGAGAAATAAGGTTTGATTTTCCTCCATTTAGCTGATGGGATGAAGAATTTGGCCAAGAGTATTAGGGAATTCAATACCAAGTTGCACACCATGCATACTAACGCCAAACACAATGTTATCTCCATTGATGGGGATCTGAGATGTAATACTGGGTGATAACCATTCCTGTAAATCGTCCCACAATATCTTTGAATGAATACAGTGGGAAAATATGTGTTCAGCCGTTTTAATCTTGGTGTCCCAGAAACTGCCATTGTGGTCAATGTTAAATCAGACTAAGCAGTTCATTAGATGAAATTGTTTAGGTTTTTTAATTAACTTCTATTGTCTTGGGACATACAGGGTAAATTAAGCATTTCATTCTTCATTTATTAACTTTTTCAGTTGGAAATAATTGAATGATGGGGTTTCGATTAGATTGCATGGGAGGTAACACAGGATGCCATATTTGTTCATTAAGTGATAATAGGAAGCCAGTATCCCTGTTCATTCATTAAGTATGTTGCAGACCACACGCCTTTATCCATCCAATGCTGAAACAAGAAAGATTGTCCATTTTTAATACAAAGCTGTTACTTCAGATGGAGGTTTTGTGAGGTGTGAAATCGTGTATGAGCAACAAACTCAACATGGCATGTTAATAAAAAGAAGACAGTTTTATTGGTTACTTTAAAATCACATCTGAGTGAAACATCCATGTCGCCCCGCTTCTTAAATAGACCTTCCTTAAATACATGTAAAAATCCATAAGGTTGCAGTATAATGAAACTGTGCTGGAGCGACCATTTACCATTTAGATTGTTTACGACAGTGCCGTAAAGTACCACCAATGTTGTGGTTGGGAATTTGACCACTCGTCCTCTGAGGTGACAGGTCTCGTCGGTCGTCCTTCAGTCTGTTTAGAAATAGTATTCCTTTCGGGTAAAGCAGACATTACCTCAACGTTAAAACATGGCAGGGACAATTGCACGCAAAGCTATTGACCACCTCAAGAGCAAAGAGTTCAGGGATTATCTGATGAGGTATGTAATAGAAGCTATTTCTCTGCTAGCACGAATGCTAACGCAGCTAGTTCACTGTTAAGCTACCAGGTAAATAACCTGCCTGAAGCAGAACAAAATCCAAATTCAATGCCCTTATCTAACAAATGCTACAAAAAGTCATGACTTTGTGGATATATTTTATGTTTGGTTTTCGCTAAATAGTCTCAGAAGCTTTGGGTTCCCGGTTTTCAAGGACGATTGTGCTCTCTCTGCTTAGACATCATCATCATCGTGATTTTCCTGTTTGTATTCATTTAAATGGGGAGATTTTTTTTTTTAATTGAATGCATTGGTATATTATATTTATGTTATATGTGTATTTATTTATTTATTTATTTTTTTTGTTACTATAAAATCCTGAAAGTCCATTTCCCCATAAAAGGGTCTTAACTTGTCCGGCGACGCAAATTCTCCGCATCCTTAAACTGTAGTAAAGTGGATCATGCTCTTAAAGAATAAAATGACCATACACAAATGTGAGTTTCGAGAAATTTTATTGACAGAAACTTTCGTCTTTGACACATTGTTGCGACATCTGCTACTGTGCACAAACTGTTGTCTTGCTAGCTTCAGGTTAGCTACATGTCTACATTTTGGGGTAAAGGTTACATTTTGACATCATGACGCAAGAGACTGTCTTTGTTTGTATTTGTCACACATATACAACCATGTTTTTTCTCTGTCTTTTGAAGAGATTTATCCTTGACATCTTAAAAGACCAGTAACATAGTTTTTGCAATCAAAATGTGGTGCAGCTTGTACAGTACATGTTGTGACCTCCAGTCATTTATTTGGGGACTAAAGTTCTATCATCCAGTATTTAGTAATGTGATCAAGTGATGAGAACCTGTTTTTTTTCTCTTGCATGAACTTACTTGCATTATGTCTGAATTTTCATTGTTGTGTTTTCTTCTCTTGTATGTGTGAACAAAAATGGGGGGAAAAAATTAAACAGTACGGTAAGACCTAATCCTTTATATTAATTTAATTGGTTTATTGATTTCCAATATGTGAAACACTGCTATAATCGCTGCTGATGTTTTTTAACTGAGCAGTTCTATCTACAGTACAGAAAGCCTGATCATTTCTTTTTAACTTTTGCAGCATTTCTGGGGTCCTGTAGCAAACTGGGGTCTTCCTATAGCGGCCATCACAGATATGAAGAAGAGCCCTGAAATTATCAGTGGCAGGATGACTTTTGGTAAGACATGGCAATAAAATCAGATGTAAACATGCTTGTTTTATTCTTGTTAACATTGCTGATGAGCACCTATCTAAGGGCTAGTTTGAAAATCTCAGTTAATTCATATTTGCATCTACTCAGTTGTAATTTATCCTGATTAGAAGGTAAATGGCATATCGATTTATTGAAAGCATATTACCAAAAATTGTAAATACTGTGAACATTACATAAAAACAGGATGCAATTATCTTCAAATCAAATAAAACTAAATTTGATTTATAATGGAACTTAGCAAACAGCAAATATAGAAAATATAGAATTTCATGAGTACAACATAGTTGAAAGTTGGGAAAGAGTTGTTTTTACTACTTTGCAGGGTATCTGCTGCTTTAAAAACAGATGTAAGGATATTTTTCTGTTCCTCTCTGATACAGTAGTCTAGCTGTTCTACTGTCCTGGATCCTCATTGTTTCATTTTACATTTTTCAATCTGTTAAATGTTTTTAGATAGTGAAAGATCTGGATTGTTGGCAGGCTAGTCCAGAACTCAGATACTTCTTTATGAAGCAGCACTGTTCTACCATATGTGGTTTAGCTTTTGCTTATGATTTATACATGGTCTTTCCTGAGAAAGAAGTTTCAATGGAAGCTTATGTTGCATTGTAAAACCGCAGCATTTTACAAAATATGTCAACATTTTTATTTTAGATTTTAAAACTAGGTACCCTTAACAACTTCTGAATTTAGGAGCGGTGTTAGTAAAGCTAGTTGAAATATGAATAGCACATGTAAGAGCTTTATTATAAAGTCTCTACAGTATTTTAACAAACTAATGTTTGCATTTTTCTTCCTTCTCTCAGCTTTGTGTTGTTATTCGCTGCTCTTTATGAGGTTCGCTTACAAGGTGCAGCCACGCAACTGGTTGCTGTTTGCTTGTCATTTGACCAACGAGACAGCACAACTAATCCAGGGAGGACGTCTCATCAAATACAAGTGAGACAAACATTTTAATTCAGCATTGTGTTATCACTACACACATATCAGCAGATAAATCTGAATTTGGTGCGAAAACCATAGTTTATCATCAAAGCTCCTCTTAAAATTCAGGGTAGTTGTTATTGTCACCTGTTCATAGAAACCTATCTGTTAGGCATGAATGTTATGTACTAAAAGTCATTGTCCTCTAATATTGATCTGCATCACCCAGTCACACATCACTGATTATCTGAAATGAAAAGTGAAACTATAATGAATCTTCTACAAATTATTTTATATTTATGGTGAGAGCTATTACAGTCACAGAATAAAGCATAATTTGTTTATTTTTTGTGTTGCTTTAGCATGGAGAAGAAGATTGGATCTTAGTGGCAGAGTGAAGCGAATACAGGACGACTGCAGAATGCTGCTTCAACTCATCAGAACTTATTCATCTAAACATCTTATCTGATCAGTGAAACTACTGCACTAATGCCATTTTTTTAAATCTGATGTTACCAAGATTAACTACTGTTGCAAAATTTGTCACTTTACTACAATGAAATAAAATTATTAGGCATTTTATTTTGCAAAAAAAGAAGGTCAACTGCTGTGATTTCTTTTTCTATTTCTTCATCATGACACACCAAGTTTTAATGTGAAAGAATGTACACCATGCTAACCAGCCTGACAGTTGTATGCCTTGCACACAGGCCATTGAGTTATGCCCAAACAATCATGTTTTTTGAATAATAATACATTTCATCCTAGTAAGAGACTGATATTCACAGAGAATTGAGGCTGAAGTCAGTACAAATATGTCCACTTTATGTCAGTGTAATACTGGTTAAGCATGTAGATTTTCATCAATTTAGCTTTTAAATGCACAGAACACGTAGTGGAGCCTCTCCTGATGGTCCCTAAGGGAAGATATGATATAAATTGTATGCCTAGTGTGATGTACAACTGTATTTCCAGTTTAGTATATTTTTAGCCAGTATGAGAGGCAGACAGTTCCATCATTTTTTTTTTTTTTTTTTTTTTTTTTAAATTAAATGAAATATTTAAATTCATATTGAAACAAACAACTGCATATGTCACTTGAATCAGGCTGGAAGCTGGGACTAGATTATTCACCCAGAAGACTGAGTAGGAGAAGCTGCTTCAGTATATGTTGACCAAACATGTTGTATTGCTTTAAATAATGTACCATCCACGTTCATTTATGGTCATTGTGCGATTCATTTAACTTTCTCTGATTAATTTGTGGATTATGTAGGTTTGTTTAAATAAAGTGGATAGAAGTCTAATTATTTGTGCTCAAAGACAGTTTTTGTTTCTCATGAAACATTGAATCTACGAGTTCGGTGTGAACCTACTTGGTGTCGGATGAATTTTCCATGGCAACTGTGACGAAGGCACATTTGTAATGTAGCGTGAATGTTTTTTATTTGCATCTCATAAGTGCCACAGCTAGAAATTTCTCAACAAAAGCTAATATATTTCCATGTTAAATGCTAAACATGTTTGCAGTGTATAAATTCCAAGTATGACTTGGCTCTACCAGCAGAGGACAGTAATGGGAAGGAAAACCAAGCTCAGTCACGTGACGCAGAGGAAAACAAACATGGCTTCCATCAACAGTGATGAGTGGAGAGCTATCTGCGACAAATTCACCAACGCCCAAAATCTTACCGAGATAGAATCACGAAAAGACCCAGAAAACGACCCGTTCCGCTCAAAGTACAAAGCCAGGGAACTTCTCCGAGAAATTTACTGTTCGCTGAAGAGTTTGGAATCTGGCGACGGTGAGGGGGACACCGGGGAGAGCGGCGACCAGCGCCCGCCAGAGCAGCCGGTGGACGGCCTGACAGAGGAGGCGTTCAGTCGGGGTTTCAGCGGCGACTCCCCGGCTGGACAGCGGGCAGCTCAACTCGGGGCTGTGGAGTATTACCTCGGGGTCAACCATGTTGACACGGAGGAGCTGTCAGCCGGGCAGGAGCATCTGATGAATTGCATAAAACTACTGGAGAAATGTAGAGTGTCGCCAGAGAATGTGTCGCTGTTCATTCATGTCAGGGTACTGTTGGCAATTCTTTGGATTCACAGTCATAGCTATAGCACATTTAGCTATTTTACACTATATAAGCCTGATTAAAACATCACTAGACTGCGAAAAGCAGAGCATATTGGCATTAGTGTTACTCCCCTTCTATGCTTACTGCTAAACATGACAGCTTCTGCTTAATGTTCACATCCATCACACTATTACATTTGTACAAATACCAGTCTTTCATCTAAAAACATCCTTATTATAGATAAACTGATGTTAATGTGTCGACTCCTTGTGTTTTCAGAACCAGCTGGGCATCCTTTGGGCAGGTCGGGATGAGACAGAGATTGCTCAAGGCTTCCTTGAAACAGCAGAATCCATTTACCAGCGTTACATGCAGGAGGTGAGGTTGGTTTCATGAAAGGCTTTTCATTTGGTCCTGAGTCACAAAGACTAGTTATGTTTATGTATTTATCTATCAACTCATGAAAGTTGCAGTGCCATACATTTGTTATACCTGCAATACCATTTGAGCGTCTTTCTTCATCTCTGTAAATGATTGTAGGAACATCAATGACTTAGTAGCTCATTTGTACTAACACCTTGATAATTAGTTCCATAATAGATTTAGGTTTTAGGCATACTGCACAGCTTACAGCGTGCTGCAGTGGAATAGACTTTACACATGAATGAAAAATAAAAAATTAAAAGCAGTTTTTCAAGAATCTATTAAAGGGTTCGACAGACTGGCGGCCTGCAAGAGCCAACATGGTTGTGACTACGTGTGGCAGTATTCTCCTTTTCAATGTGTGATGTATTTCTGTATCTTTTCTAGGATGGAACTCCCCCGACTGATATGACAGAGTACTTCTGTGCTGAGGAGAACTTGCTGACCCATCAGGAAAGGAACAAGAAGTAACTTTTACGCTTCAACATACACAAATGCATACATCTGCAGTTTCGTTATTTTTCCTTTCTTTTACTTATTCACAATCTTTTTCCTAAATTTATCACCCTCACATCCAGGTTTGAGTTGGCTTATACCCATACCATGTACTACCTTGCTCAAGTTTATAAAAACCTTGGTGAGTATGTGATTAGGGCGGAATTGTCATTTTTATTTGGGGCATGGGTTTAATTAAAATTAAATTCTGTGCTAATACAGTTTAATTTTTGAATAAATGTAATATTTGATAATAGCTGTGATAACTAATGTTTTATCTCTTAGGTCAAACTGAACGTGCTGCCACATATTGCCACAGTACCCTGCAGAGACAGTTACAATTAAATCAGTTTATCCCAATGGAGTGGGCTCTGAATGCTGCTACACTTTCCCAATATTACATCACAAAGGTAGGAGATACACAGATAGAAAACTGGGGAAAAAAATTCAATCATGGCTCAAAAGTTGATGGACCTGCATAAATCTGGTTTACATTTTTCTTTATAAGGTTTGCTTATGGAGTTATTTGGGGGAAGGCTAGGAGTTAGGCCTAAGTGTTTACTTTTGCTTTTAAAATTGTTTTTCTCTTTTTCAAATAAATTATTACTGGTTTATTCTTTTATATTGTTGATATGTTTTTTTTTTTTCAGGGTCGTTACATGGAAGGCAGACATTGCCTTTCAGCAGCTACTGTCATATCAGGTTTGGCAGGAGAAGTCCCCTCTGAGGCAGCAGCACAAGAAAGTAAGTACCTCTCCATATTCCTAAACATAATAGTGTAAATATACTGTATGTCAGCAAGAGAAAGTCTTTGTCTTTGAATTCGTTCTCCACATTTTCACCTTTTCCAACAAACTTTAATCTAGTTAGCATTTTGTCTTCTGGCACATCGTAACATCTCTTTCTTCTCCTCTTCGACCCAGGTGAGACAGAAAGCGAGCGTAGGGAACATCTCCGACAGAAGAGAGCAGAGATTGCAAGATGTTGGATAAAATACTGTCTTAATCTACTGCAGGATGCCAAGAAATTGCTAGAGGTATTGCATGGCTGCACATGTATGTGGGTTTTTTAAAACTGTAGGCTTGTTAGTTTTGTACATTACTGAAACATTGATGGAAAGCACAAGTAAACTGGTTAAAGGCTTTTTTAAGCTGCTTTAAGTCAATTGTTTTTACTGCGAGTCCTGTACCTCAGTACTACATGCTGTATATTAAAATAAACTCGGGTGTGTATGCAGGACAACATTGGTGAGCTGGATACTGATCATCAAGATGAGCTGAAAAGAGCAAGAAGACAAGAGGAGGAGGAGGAAGAGAAGGAAAGGAAAAGTGCTCTATTGTTTGGCTCTGAAGACACCTTTGACTCTATCGCTAGTGTGGAAGAAAAGGTGTGTATGTTATGTACAATGCTGCTGCCATCAACCATGCCATTGTTTAAATGACCCATGTAATAGTTTTCCATGTTTACTGTATGATCTGCAGTATTATTGCTTTAAACATCGCCAAAGGCAAAAGAAAGATTAGGTTACACATGTTTTAGTATTTTCATGCTGAAAGGAACTCAGCTTATTTTGTTCCAAACACTGGTTTGGGAGACTTTCCAGCAAGCTGAACACTATAATATCATAGTTCCCAGGTTTTATTTAATTTACCATGTGTTGTGAGGACAGGATGAAATGACATTAGCACAAACCATGAAATGAAGGCAGCCATGAGCCAACAGCAGCCAGCAGTTGTTTCCAAGAATGAACAAGCGGGACTAGCCATTCACCTCAGTCATCCTACACTGCAACCCATGACATTTAGGCAGTCTCCCAGCCGCCATCCGCTGGTCCCCACTCAGCCCTGTCCAGGTCGACACTAGCCACTTCCCAGGCCAAATAAGCAAGCGCTAGCTGTTGGCCACCATTCCCCCTAATGAGGCTAAACAGTCAACAGTAGCAGGGAACTGGCTTGAACACACCAGCACTCAATAACTCACCCACTCAGCTGGAGGGGGGAAGCCATTAGCCAAGACCTAGCCATAGCGTTAGTTCAACATGCAGGTATAGTTTATATTTACCAACTTCCCTTTCACACACTTTACATACTGTGAACAAAGTTTTGAAATGTAGTTTTGAGAGCTGATCACCCTTTTTTGTCATTTGACGAACTCAAAAAGTATTGTTGATTCTGTTTTATTTAGACCTTTCAAGTTAAAATTTTTAGGCTTTTATTTTAAGTCTGTATTTTTTGGCATAAAACAACCCTTATATATTATTATAATGTACATCACATTGATTCCTTGAACACTGGGTTGTCCACAAGCATGTTTTCAGCTGTTTGGTAATGAAAGCAGTACAGAAGATTCCCATGTTTGCTTAAATGTGATTTTATTTTTCTTTATGTCTGAGAATGTGTTTAAGTTTAATGTTCAGTGCAGAAATAATGATAGCAGAACAGTAGAGGGCGCTATTCTCCAAGTTTCGCCTCAACTCACCTTGGTTGATGACATGAAAGCCATCTGGTATTCTGCTGTACAGGTGTTGTGTTTGTTCCCTTTGGACTTCATGGAGGCCAGAGCTGTTTTTCTGGTGGGGCAGAACTATGTCACACAGGTATGCACAACAGTGACACTCTGACACTGTATTAGGATGATGGCACAATACTTTCAATGCATTAACTCTAATTCAAGTAGAAAAGTTCTGCATTTAAGCATATTGTAAAGCTGATGCTTTATTATTTTTTGCAAATGTGGCTTTTCTTAATGCTGCAAAAGCCGGGAAGATGTTGTCGAAAGTAAAAGTTTAAATATTTATGAAAGTATTTTCTGTGGGCTTAGTACCTTTCCATGAAAGTTATTCATGTATAGCATGGCACTAATAGCCCATCATATCCACATGTTCAAATTTGTCATTTTCACTAATTTCAAGGCGAAGGAGTACTTTCAGATGGATGGATATGTGACGGATCACATAGAGATTTTGCAGGATCACAGTAATTTGTTTCGGGCCCTGGCTTTCTTTGAGGAGGACCTGGAGCGACGCTGCAAAATGCACAAAAGAAGAGTGGACATGTTGGAGCCAATCTGTAATGGTACTAAACTCTGGAATTTCAATTACATTTTAAATTTTCCTCTGAATTCAGTTTTATCTTTTGATATTTTCTAGTCATAGAGGCACACTGAGAAGATGACCAGAGTAACATGAGTTTTTTTTATTTCCTTTCTATGTTTTTCTAACTCCATCGGTAGACTTGAATGCCCAGTACTACCTATTGATCCGCAGACAGCTGATGTTTGAGTTGGCAGAGACCTACAATGAAATGATGGATTTGAAACTGACTCTGGCCAACAAACAAGCAGATACACAATCTCTAGATAACCACACTATTAAGAAATTGAACCATCTCTGTTCTTCCTCTGCCAAGTAAGCATTCATTTACATTTGAAGAACATTTAGTCTCTGTACATCTTTCCACTCATGTTGAACAGTTTTGCAATCCTCTCCTCTCCAGATACTACCAGATGTTCTTGGACTCTATGTGTTCTCCTGAGGGGAAGTTTCCTGAGCACCTGGAGGAAGAGGTGCTCAGGCCAGCTCTGGTGGCTCGATTCAGAGTTGCCCGTCTTCACAGCAAACTTATCAGCTCTTCACCAACTGTTCAACTGGAAAACCTCAATAGAGCTCTGGAAAACTACAAGTATAGTGCTGCATTTGTTGTAGTAGTTCATGAATGAGTTGAATTGACTATAGGGAATTAATTAAAGAGATGGCACAGGTCAAATAGAAAGTAACATGGAGAATAATTATGATAACGGGATATGTGACTGTGTCTCGTCTGAGAGTTTTTATGTTGTTTATCTTTTATCTTGAAACTGCTCTGTAGGTACGTGGTGCAGTATTGTGAGGCCTACCCTGACGAAGCAGCCGCAGTGGAGACAGAACTGGAGCTGAGCAAGGAAATGGTTGGCCTCCTCCCTCTCAAGATCAATCGCCTCAAAGCGAGGATGGCGGTAAACAACTGAAAGATGCACTGACAAACGGATCTTGTTTAACTTGTCTAAATGTGCTTATCTACCATGGACGATACTGAGCAGTTGAAGAAATTAGCAAACTCCTGTCATTACTATATACTCTGTTCATTATGGCTTATTTTTTTCTGTTCAGTCAGCATGCTGCTTTCACAAGACTGGCAGACACATTACAGGCTGTACATACTGTTTGTGCTCTCATACATGTAATAAATTTTGTGTTCAATTTTGCTTTTAATTCAAATTCAGAAGCTACACTCCTAATACTATATCTAGTTAATGTTGATGTCTTTCTTGTTGTACCAAAAAAAACAGAAATTGAGAATGTTTGGACGCATTGTTAGAGCTTGATTATGTTTTTTCACCACTTTAAACGGAGAGTGACTGATCCAGGACTGATCCCCTCTTCAGATCAGTTCTTCCTAAAAACTGATTAAAACCTCTCTGAAGTACCAATGTTTTAAGGTTTGTCACTACAAAGTTGCTATTACAAGACAACATAGATGAATTTGCCTCAGCACCGTTGTAGGTGGCATGTTCAATCGATTTTCATTTAATTAGGTCAATTATAGTGATTTAGTTTCACCAAGTGTCTCCTGTAGTTTTATTAATATATGTTTTCTCGTGAAACTCATCTTGGCCTTTATTTAATGTGACTTACTTTTTCATAAAGCACTCCAAAATTAGATGCTTCTGCAAATAAGTAGGTCAATAGTCATTATATGAATTTGACCACAATGGTGTCTGTTTAGTTGGAATCATGCAAGCTCCATCCTCTTCTACCTGTGTGTTTTCTACTAGTCTGAAGACTCACTGCGTCAGCCTCAACAGTTTATTGTGCACACTGATTTAATTCAAATACTGTATTTAATACATATGTCATACAAATATGTGTTAGAGGTGAAATAAGAATCAAAGTATAAAGTGGGATTAAAGTCATTTTTGTGGTACATCCCCATCTAACTGCAGTATAGCATTGTTTGATGACCCTCAGGGCCATTATTGGCTTAATCTCAGTGTGGCGACAAATGACTTTTTTTTTCTACGCACTACTAAACTACTTACTAAAACTGTGGCTATTAAAACATGTTATGTCTGAAACAGTCAAGCGTGAGATGTGTTCATCAAAGTTTATATCAACTTTAATCCTTTTTTGTCATGTTTACATTCTCCTGTTTATCTCTGTCATGAATTTGCCTCATTGTTGTCTTGAGAAACCTGAAGTGTGATCCTATTACTATTTTCATTACAACATGTTTAACAACCATTGACATATATACTTTTTGTGATATTTGGTTTTATGCTATCATCTTGAAGAAAATATCACATCTCAGTGGAACTCACCTGTATGAGAAGATGAGGAAATAAAAGCAGCACACATTGATACAATTTTACATAACATTATTATAGAGCTGAGTTGACATTATAGCTGCAGCTGGCTGAAATGACATTTCAAATGATTGCTAAATTTTTAAATCCAGATTTAGTTGGGTCTGCAAAATGGGAAAAACTGCTGAAAGCTCAGATTCTATAATGTGTCTTGTAAAGGGAAATAGCCTAATTGCAAAAGAGATCATACATGTGGGCTGACCAATGACTAATTTGCAGGCAGTCATGAGAACATGCAGCTTTACTCTGTGAGGTTTCCTAGGAATTGAAAGTGTGATCATTTGGTAATGTTTGTAAGAATACAAAACACAACAGATGTGATACCCCTCAGTCAGATGATGTTAAGATGGTGGTGTTGATGTTTACATCCTAGGTTAAATTATCCATCCTAGTTTAAACTGAGGCCACGAACATCCTGCTTTCAGGTAACTTCTACAAAACATGACAAACTGAAGGCTTTGCTACAGTGTTTGTGGACTGGAGCATGTTCACTCCAAGAGTTTCAGAGAAGGGCAATAAATATTCTCAAATTATATAACAAAGCAGTAAAGACCAACACTTTCACTTACAAACACGTTTAAGTCCCAATTTTGGGATTATTTTAATTTTTGTTATGGATGATTGAAATAATATCCAGGTAAATAATAGTTATCCGACCAGACTTTGACTTTGCAGTCAGGCTTCCGTAGTTATACAGGAAGTATGTTTTCTTTATGTTGTCAGAATCGATTATAAACGAGCTGTTGGCGGAGCTACACGATTATTTTACTGTTGCTGTAAAAGAAAAAGCCAACTCAGCGCGTAAGATAGTCTATTGTCATCTGTGAGTTTATAGGGTGATTAATAGACTTTAAATGAGAAGAAAAAGAAGATGATAAACAACACACATGTCAAAATATTTACCGTCGAAGAAGATTACGGGTTGCAAGAAAGCAATGTTTTCATTTCTGTCATGGGATGGAAACTATTTCCGTGCATCAAAATATTTTAGTCATACTCGCCCTAGATAAACCCGCTTGTTTTTCTGCTGCTGCTGCAGGCAACCTGAAAACACACACGTATTATTCCTGAAAGCTTGTGGTTAGGACTGTACTCATGTTTAAATTGTTAGATTAGCTCAGTTTAGAAGTGTTAACTCAGACAAGGGAGATTTCTAAAAGATAAAAGTGATGTGAAGTTTTTGTTTTCTGATTTTTTTTTTTTTTTTAAGTATTATTTAGGTAATTTTTTCTTAAGTTGTCTGATTTCTTTTGAAACATGTCTGTATTCACACATTTTCTTTTGCTTACTATTTTGGCAGAGAAGATATTGATCTCAGTAACGCAGTATTTTATTTTATCTCACTCTAATACTAGAAACTTTCCAAAAAAGTAGACCTTTACTCACACTCATAAGAACAATAGAAAGGAAAGATACAACAGTGGAAAGTCGAGTGAAAGGCAAAGTATCATTGGTGTTTGTGATGATGGACACACTGTGTCACAGTAACTGTAATGACACTTGGTGAGAGTGAGAAGAATGGATGAGATGAGCTTTGTGCAGTTATCAGACCATTTCTGCCTCTAAATGGTTGCAGAATCTTAACAAGCCTTGTTTTTTTTAGATACCTCTGGGCTGCAGACAAGTGAAAAGACCCCGCTGCGTTTGCTTTCATCGTGCCTCTCTGTGAAAAAAAAACTGTACTGTGATGAACTCTGGTTTCTCAGACAATAGGCTTGATCCCACATAATGTGACAGGGGTGGGAATGGAAACCAGGATGACAATAAAAGATCACTTTTATAGATACAGTGACGTGCTGGCTGCTGCAGAAAAAAGAAAAACATATATATTTCAAATGTAATTTATCCAGTAGCAGAGTGCTATCATCACAGTGTTTATAAAAGATAAAGTATTGAGTTTTGTATGAAAGAAAAGCTGAAATATAAATCAAGTAAAACAGAAGAACCATCTCTAAACAGTAAGCACAACTTGTGTGCATTGAAGAGCCTCCTATATCCGTCACTTACACTATTTGTGTCTTGTGTCTGCATGAGTGTGTGGTTGTGCAGAGAGGCGAGGCTGGGCAGGCTAGTGTGTCATTTCCTGAAGGAAAATGATAGCGACTGATGTTACCACTTCCTTCAGCATCGCACTGATGTGTCAGCTGAGAAAAAAAGCATCTCTTCCTGGGCCTTCTTCACTTCTAGTCTGATACAGGCTAGAAACAAGCGTTGCAGCCACAGAGGAGAAAGAGAAGGCAAAAGTGGAGCGAGGAAGAATGCAATTTTTAGGGTAAAGTAAAACTAAGACAGTTAAGGTTTTTAAAAAATATAGTTTGGAAAAATCCAATAATTTAAAAATAAATCAACAAGCCGCTATCAAAAATTGTGGGAAATATTAAAAGATTTCTCTAAATGGTGTGGTTAATCTGTAAAACTATGCTTGAATATTTGTAATTCTTATAATTTAAAATGCACAGACAGCAAACAGATTCATGCCAAATTTCTTCCCTTGTTTCAGCAATGAAATGGTGGTGTCACACACCTCTGTTTGGTGTCCCAAACACAACTTTGATACAACCGTATAGGCTGCATAGCATTCCCTCTCCCAGTTCCCAACAGCCCAGCATGATAAGTCATCATTGTCAGTCAAAGAATATATTTCAACACAAGCATCCCAGTTGTTTAGAACTTATTTTCTGTAAAATGGCCCATACTTAATATAATGCCAGCTGCAATTTTTTTTTTTTTTTTTTTTTAAAAGCTGGTGGAAGGTCATATTTATCACTTTGTTGACTCACTTTCTGTAATATTCTGTATTCGTTTGCAAACTGAGGAATTCAGCGTCTGGACTTTCAGTTTGGGAGAGGAATGTTGCCCCACTCTTGTCTCTTTTTGTTTATTTTTCTCTTCCCCAACAAAATCACTCCCTCCACATGTAATGCATTCCTTGAATATGTCAAAGCAGTATATACCTTTCAGAATCAATGCAGCCTTTTCTAAATGTGAATGTCCTTGTTCCATAAGCAGTAACCTACCCCAATAACGTCAGAAATAAATTTGATTGCTTTCAAACTGAGTGCTAATAACAAGCGAGATGCTCCCTACATTTTGGGTCAGAATATCAAGAAATCAAAAAATGTTAAATTTTGCCTTCAGTTTGGTGATTTTGGTTCATGTGACCACAGAACAGTTTCACTCCATCTTAGTACTTTACAGATGAACTTTGTCTTGAAAAAGATTTTGGACTCTGTGGATTATGTTCACACACGGTTTTGTCTATGCATTATAGAGCTTATACCTTTATTTGTGGATGGTATCACAATATATTTCTGTAATTTATGTTAACAGGTAAAATGAAATATTCCTGAGGCCATGCAGCAAGTTTATGACGGACATTCTGCCCGTTAATAATGCATCTGATGCTGATCAGGAACATTTTGAGACGTGTAAATTTAATGATTAATTATTCTAATGAAATTATTTTTAAATTATTTCAAATGAAATAGCTAAATCTTTCACTCTCAACATTTAGTGTTTATTGTATTATGTTGTTGATATAATGGTTTATGAGATTTGCAAATTGCAGCATTTGTTTTTTATCAAGGCTACTGTTTTACACAACAGTCAAACCTTTTTTGCTTTGTAATTTTGAAGAAAAATTGTTTTCTTTTTGCACCAGAACAAAACTGAGATACTCAGTCAGAGGTACTCAGAGATACTCGCTGCACTTTTCATCTCTCTGCAAACTACCATGGATACGATATGATTGGGAAATGATTCTTATTAAATAAATAAACAAATAGAAGACAATTTAGCTGTTCTCTTCATTCACAGTCACTCAGGAAATTTCTTAATTACAAGTGCTCAAACTTTGTCAATCTGAAATTAGTTTGGACCAGATGAGGTAGGATCTTGTCCCTCACATACAGACATTTCTCCACATTCTTCATTTATTTTATTGATGTTATGAACCACAGTTTGTTAAACTTTCAAACTCTTTGTAATTTCATAGAAAATGCTACACTGAAATTGTTTAGCTCTTTGCCCAGGACGACCTAAAGGTTCACAGAAAATGTAGTTATTTAATTCAAGCTAAATAGATCTAAATCTTACTTCAAAACTAGCTGAGTACGAGAGTAACTTGATTTTTTTTTAACCACTTATGGTTTTACCAGTTTTTGTAGTCATGGCAGGCCTGAAGGCACAAAAAGTCTGGGTGGGGGGGGTCATGATAGATATGTTAAAGTCATACAGAGAACTGGCGATGCTGCGGAGTTTAAGCGCACGTGGACTGCTTTGAAAGGAATCATTTACAAACTGTGCCCTTTTTTCCTGTTTTTGCCTAAATCAAACGTATCATGTCATGGTGAATTACAGATACAGAAACACTTTCTTTACTCTCCTTACAACTTTTTTTAAATTTTTATTAAGCCCTGTTAAACTACAAAAACAGTTTCATCAAGCTGGACAAATCGCAATAAAGTAAAGGAAGACGGCGCCAAATAGCTTTTTTGTAAAAACTGAAACAGACGAAAACAGGCAGAGTTTATCTGAAAGTAAAAACTCTTAGTCTAAACCGGGCTTTTTGCTTTCTTGATCGCTTCCTCTGTCGTTATCATCCAAAACATAGCCTTAATCTTGGCACTTTATCGTTATTTCCTCAGTTTAAGTGAGCTGTTGCGCAAACTCCAGCTTGATATCTGATACTGAAGCAGCGCAGAAACGCATAAGTTTCCAGTGAGGATGTTCAGTCGTTTTCTACACAACACCTCAGGAAACTATGACGCACTGAAAGGGCTGAGCTCCTCTGAGGGGAATTTAACTGTCTGAGACAGTTTGCACTTACTCCTCATTACGCGAAGAAGCATCATTTTGGACAGAAGTCCCTTTACATTGTGTTATTCTGTTTAAAAACTAAAGAGGAAGAAAACAACTTCAGGATGAAACTGATTCTGCTTCTTATCTCCTGCCTCGCCTTACATAACGGAATGGGTAAGTCGACCACTTAAATGAATTTTATGACTCTTTATGCAGTGGTGGGGATATCGCAGTGTAGCCTAAAATTATATTTAAGAAACACCAAAGCAATAAATTTCACTTGTTAAGAACTATGCTCTTTACAATTGCCTTTGTTATTGCCTACTAGGAACATCTCACAGTGCAGTGGAGTCCATGAGACCACGTTACAAATGGTCTAGAAAAGCAAAAACAAGCAACTATTTCACTGTTCTGCTTACTGACTTTGTGACAGCATAATGTGATGATCCTACTATAAGCCATTATTGGCCATCTTTTTAAAACAGAAATCTGTGATAGGTTTTAAAAGATAAAAACACAAAGAAACTTTTAAACTCTTTAAAACTAAATACCATAGTTCTTCTATGTTGCTGAAATACCATGATGTCCTGGTAAAATTATGATCCACTGGTGGATCTTCTCACATTTAAACAAAGAGCAACGGCTTTTCAGTTTCTGAATCAACATTCAGCAATGCCTGATGAGCTAATATTAGGGGACTTTTTCTTCTTTAAAGATTCTCTGTTTTGTTTTTTATACACAAAATGGGAACTAAGTGGGAAACTTTTAGATTTATAAACCTCTATGACTACATAGTTTTTTTTCCGAATTTATGGTGTGCATTAAAACGTGACCATTGAAAGGATCTGCTTTAAAGTATTTATTAATTGACTATTCATTCATGTAAGTATTTATGTACATATATTTTCTGTTCATACATTTTCTATGTCTATTTTGTAGAACAATACACCATATTACATCATCTTTTATTTAATGCCTCATTGTTTATCCATGTTCATTTGTTGTAGCAGTTACAAGGTTGATGTGAAAACTAAATTAAGGTGTTATTCAGCAGAATGATTACAATTATGAGATACAATTACACCTTATTTTATTGTTTCTAAATATGTACAACCAAAAACTACACAGGAATACTATCACTATATATAGATTTAGAACTAGTTCTCATTCACAATGACAACCTGGGCCAGAGGCAACAATATTACATACATTGGTCAATGGTACATACACGTTTCATTTACACAATTATTAACTTTGGCTGCAGCAATATGGTGTAGAAGTATTTTTGTATGGGAATTCATCTTTTTAGAACAATTTTAACATCTTCATCAGTGTATACAGCAGAATGATCTTTCAAAGATTCAACATCCAGCCATCGGGCCATGATCATAAATTTTACACAACAATTTTGCAAACAGTTGTGAAGAAACACTTCAGACATGTGTTTAACAGCAGATGAGCCCCGTAACCACTGTGTGGTAATGTGTTGAGAAAAAAGGCTAAAATGGCACTACTTCCTTGTTCTAAACCATCAGTGAAGAAAACAAAGCAACCCAATAAACCAGCGTTTTTTCTTTTTACTCCGTTGCTCCACAATGTTGAAATACCCAAAAAAAAAAAAAAATAGAAGAAGAAAAAAAAGGTCAACTGAAAAGATCTGATTGACATTGCCTTAAAATGCTCTGATCAAACTGAAAACTGCATGATTGTATTTACCGTTGCAAATGGAAAAACAGAAAATTTTTAACATCAGTGAATTATTTCTCTCGTAAGGGGCGCCAAGGAAGGCTGTGTATAAGTTTGTTAGATGTAACCCGGAAGGTGACCAGGCCAACTGCGTGACCCAACAAAGTCCCGAGATGCCATGGAGTCCAGATCTACCGGCTAGACTTCCTGCCTCTACTGCAGAGTACCTGTGAGTATTCCAATCTTACACACTTGCTTGTAACCATAAAATATGTTCTGTTGCTGTAAGATTATTCAGACTTGGGACACATAGAGTTATTCGACCTGAAAGTTACTCAGAAGTAGGACTATTTTGAAAGATTCACCTCTGTGTAAAGATGAGCCTGGAAAAACTAAACTGCATCATCATACAATGCAGCTCTGAGACAAATACAGCCGTTAGATGAAGAAGTGCTGATGTTGCATTGGATCTTTTACGTTGGTTAGCACAACCCTTCAGCAACAGCTATCTTTTTGTGTCCATTCCTTTGTATGTTTATGTGTTGTGTGCAGGAGAGAGAATTTAAGTGTGAGGTAGGTGGCCAAGAGAGGCAAAAATAGAGAACAGCGTGGAGGCAAAAAGAAGAATAAAAAGAATGACAAAGACAGTAAAGCTCCAGTTAGAAATACCATAAGAACTTACAGTTCATTTCCAGGTGTCACAAAGCACCAAACTGGGGCATTTCCTGATCTGTCTTGGATGAATGTGGGGGTTTCTGTTCTGTTCTCTACTCTGAAGAGTTATTTAATTTACATTATCTAAACTTAAACCAAAGATTTGTAAAAAAAAAAATTGTTTGATTTGCCTTGTTATTAAGTTTATATATTTTATTAGTCAAATAGTTTATCAGGCACCAGAATAGCTCAAACAAGACACTTAAATATGCTGTATTGTTAGAGAAGTGTATGTGTGTGTGAGTGTGGGTGGTGTTGGGGCTGCTTTGCTAAAATGCTTTGGACTGCTATTTCTATGAAAACTAGCTCAGAGGAAGTTTTGTCAGCCTTTGTTGGAACAGTATATCAAGAATGATGTGGGTGAAAGTCTACTCATTGCATGACTTACTTTTATGTTTCTGTCATATTTGCAGCTTTTCCTCTTTCCATTCTACATGGTGAACATTATAACACTTGTACACAGCTCAGGTTATATAATCTCTAGGATGACTTGTGAGAAATTAATATAATGATTAGCTTTAATTGGTTAAATATTACCACATTTCAACTGAGTTGCATGAAATCTTTTTTACGAACAACAAATAATTAAGCAGATTTTATTTTCTAAATAGTCTGTGGTCTACATAGACTATAGCGTCGGTCTTTTGCAATTATTGTATCTAATCTTAAACTCAGTTGGAAGCTTTGAATATTAAGCCATCGAGTTATCAAAACTCTGATATGCTTTTGTTGGGAATTGCAGATTTTATTTCATAAAAAGGTTGCTGTTGATTTGAACTTTAAAAACAATTTAATAATTCAGATGTAATGTGAGGGCACATTTTTAAAGGGAAGATTTACAGAAGTCATAGAAACTGACTTAGCTGACCTTATTTTAACATACACCAATCAGTTAATACTCGTCAGTAGTGGTTCGTGGAACATTGCACAGTTCACGGTGAGGCTTGGGCCTCCAAACTCTCCCAATTTAGCTTTCATTATGCATCTTAAAAACTAACAAATTCAGATGAAGATTTACAGAGGCTCTGTACATTAAATCTACAGGCCTCAAAGTATTTATATTTAATTTCACATCCCAGAAATCACTGGATACTCGTACATTCATGTACCAGAGATTCAGGTCTTTTTCAGTGGCACAAGGGGGCCTAAATGAATACAAGGCTGCTAAATCATTTTGGCATTTCTGTAAATATGGCTTTGCAGTTAGGTCAGTGCCATCATACAGCCAGTAACTGTTGTGCTCACAACTTACACCAAGGTTATACTGTTTTCTAAGAGGATGTGTACAAATCTGTTCCTCACACACAACTGTATAGAAAAATCCCCAATTATTTTAGAGGAAAAACTTGTAAGGCGATTACATTTCCTTGTTTGAAGAGAACATTTCAGCCATCCTTTTACTTCATACTCTCCAGATCGCTCCATTTAGTTTAACTCAGGTAAACTTAAAAATGGAGTCAGCTGGAAGTAATGAGGCAGTATAGAACTTTATAAGTGTGTGTGGGGGTTTGTGGTTAGCTCACAATATAAATGTGAAATAATTTATATTCATATTTTTGTTACTGCAAAAAAAGAAAAGGAAAATATACTACTACAATCTTGATCTTAACCCTCAATTTCCTCTTTTAGAGTTCCTCTTTACCATCAATCTTTTTAGCTATGTTCTGAGAAAGAAAAGCTGTCAAAATTTAAAAAATAGAACAATTTCAACTTATCATGTCCATCAACAGTACATTTTACTGATAAAACAGTGAATGGATTTAACCATAGTTTCCAAAGGCCCAAATACATGAACCAAAACATGTTTTACTACAACAGTTTGTCCGAATTTGAATCTTATATATAACTTGTATATAACTGTTTAAATGACAGATTCTCAAAGAAAAGTCAGAAGTAAAAATGGGTGAAAGAAATAGTTTGTTGCCAACAATGTAAATGTTTTAATGAGTGAGTTTTCAGGACTCCATAATGATTAGAGCTCGTCAGAGTGTCGGCAGTAGCTCTCCCTTTTTTCAGTCTGCTCTGAACAGGAAGTCAGGGGGAAGTGTTGATAGGAAGTAGGCTGTGATGCCTGGTGGGCTGCTACTTCTGGTCTATTGTTTTATGTCTCCATATGTGCAATGGTGGTCAGACACTAATAATTGAGGAAAAACCTTTGGAATTTTAAAAGGGATTGGATTAATACGGAAACAAAGTTGACAGGAAAATCAACCTGGTTCACTCCAGTAAAGTTCAAACATTTGTATTTGAGATTTACTTTAGATAAAGATGACTTATTTCATATATGGCATGTGACCATTTTCAAGAAGACAAGTCAAGAGTATGTATTTAAGTTACAGTGCTATTTGTTCTTATTATCAGACACATTTATTAAAGAATTTGTATGAGTTAATTCATATCAAATATTATTTTAATTCAATTTAATACTAATGTTAATTAATTTAATAGTCAATGAGATGTAATATATATTAGATTTATCATCTGAGGCAATGACTGCTGGCCAATTCCACATATGATAAAAATAAAGTGGCTGCATCTCCTCGTTTTACTGTGTCTAATGAGTGATGAATTGACAAAGATGAGTTGGTCCCCCAAACATTGACATGTTTTCATTTTCTTCATATTCAGTTTTAGATTAAGGAAAATGATCAGGAATAATTAAGAATCAGAGAATTAATCTGCTTTAAGGCACCATGTGTGATCCACTGATTTAGAATATTTACTCTGAGTGTCAATATTTCCTGCTGTGCCTTGTGGTAGATGTTTAACTTTGATATTGAGCTAATATGGGAAGCAGCATACAAGATACCATCAAAAGTTGATATAGAGGAACTAAAGTATAAGCTAAAAGCAAAACAAAACTAATTTATCACACACATTTCCAAGAACTAGATTTATTGTGCATGATAACTCGGCCGTGACCCATGAAATTAAGTGTCACATTGGTCAATCTGTGATTCTGCAGATCTTCACTGTCTTTTAAAACCTAAAATTTACTTGAAACTTAAGGAGATTAGTTATTTTAAAAAAAAAATACAGATGTAATATCCTTTTAAGCTCTAGTTTTACTTAAAATCTGTCATGAGGAGGAGCTAGTTTTATTGTTTATAGTACGTGGTTTTTTCTGTTTATCTGCCACGAACACAGATATTTGCCCTTATTGCAACCTTTAAATCGTCCACTCATTGAAGCAATGTGAGGTCACCAGATTTCTACAAAACAACATGAGCAGAACACAAACCAACAGGAGAATCAGATAGATGCCAGTCAAGCACAGTCTGTACACCCCTACACAGTTTAAGTGGTGCAATCAAGGCAAAAAATGCACTTGGGTGGTGCGGCTGGAGGCAGGGGAGGACAGGAAATAGCATGGGTGAGAGTAGTGGAGTCAGTGTGGTTTGTGAGCTGTCAACATTGCTATAAACTAAACGTCTGAAAAAACCTTCGTCACAGTCGTTACGCTTACTGCAGCCGAGCACCATTCCCTTTTCTCTGCAACGCTCATTATTACTGTGTTGATAGAATTAACACTTTAATGAAAGACTTATCAAATATATCTGAAATTGTTTAAATTAATGTATTTTGCCACATCTCAGCAGGTAAATTCAAACTGGGTTTGCATTACAAAATTATCAAAGGAGAATTTTGGAGAAAAGAATGGAGAGCAAATCCTTGCAACTCAAAAGCTCGACCCCAATACCATTATCTAATGTCAGACTTTAATTTTTTTTTTCCAGAGAGGCAGAACCTGTGGAAGATGTGGAAGAGAGTCCACTCTGGGAAGAAGACGAGGGAAAAGAAGACCTGGATGAAAAGAAAACACCCAGTGATGATGGCCTGTCACTTGACAGGTACCAGAATGAGCAAGGCTCTGGTGAATACGAAGGTTCTGGGACAGAAGATTGGTACAGGGCAAATGAGGCTAAAACAGCTGAAAGTGACGCAGGCTCTGGTGAGTCTTTGACAGACACTGTTTCATACAAATGTATTGGTGAACAAAATATTGGCATGAATTCCATTGTTTCCTTTTTTTCTGCCTGATACCATTTCATCTTTTGCTATCCTTTTTTTTGTTTATAGATGATGTGCTGAGAAGGATGAGGAAATGGCTCTCAAGTTCTGTCACTGGTGAGGCGAAACCCACAGAGCAGGACCTCAAAGAAGACCACCTTCTAAAGCTGTAGATAAATATGCAAGGCTAACGTCTATTTTCACTCCCCATCTAGTCAAATAACAAAGCTGATATTACATCACCACCTTGTGGAAACATATGGTCACAATGAGTCAAATTATTTTTTATTTTTGATGTGATTGTCAGAAATGATTTTTTTCAGGTTTCAAATTACACCGGTGACACTGTAAAATCAGATACTGAAGTACATAACTAGTTAGCCTAAAATGAATTTTTGCCTATGCTGCCAATGTCCAGAAATTGTGCTTCCTTGTGGAAAACAAGGTTTAAAAATTAATGCTTTGTAATTTATATAAGAGATGCTTTAAATCATGGCAATACCAGTGCAATAAGATAATGCCTTTGTCTATGCATTGTTCACTTTGTGCAGCACGAACCATTTTTTGGAGTTATTTACAGACTACACAAAATTCTGTTTATGTTATTTGATCAACCTCTTTCACATTTGATCACATAATATAAATTATATGTTTGACACTTTGCACTTAAGCAGGAAAGTGCAACATATTCTGGTTACAAGACCGGATAATAAAAAAAACCCCTTTAGAAATGGGTTCACATTGTATTAATATGAGACAAATTATATACAATACATATAGATGCATCAACCATAAACTGTATATGATTTTAATTTACTCCTCATTGCCTTGATGTGTGTTTGAAATACTTATCAATAAAGGATTTATAACAACAATAAAGTGTTCACTGTGCATTTCATCATAACTAATCTTTGAATTAGCAGGATTTCTGAATGGATTGGTCGTTAAATAAAAGCACTCCCACACAAATAATTCTTTATGCAATAGTTTGTATTTGACGATTTCTTTTGTTGGTTGAAGCAGAGTGGGATTTTAAAGGTTAATGAAAGCCTTTAGACTTTCAGACTCAGTATTTCTGTCAAATTAAAACTAAATTAGTGGACAAATAAGTAAGTTGTCAATATTTATACCTATGTTTTGTTAGGCTCTTTTTCATCACGTCCCAGTTGGATTTTTGTGTTGTTGGTGCAATCCTTTTGAGGATGCTCCCTCACGTGGGAAAGTATCACAAGATCCAACCAAGAACAACCTCACTGAGGACCAATTTAAAAAAAACTTTATGGCTATTTCTAGTTTATTAAAGATATCCAACCATGCTGCAAAACTGAAATACTAAGAACAATACTATATACCAAAATTAGAATTCATTGATTTATAAATCATAGATAAAACAACTACTACTGATCCAGAAAGCTGCTACCAAAGACAGGGAACGCATCCATCTGGTTCTTATATCTTCAAAATGGCTTTGTGTGAGTACAAATTTTATATATAGAGTTGATTTTTTAATTTTAATTTTAATTTTTTAATTTTTATATATATTTTTAGATATAGCCACTGTTTTATAGAAATACAGTTTTTCTTTTTACATCTGTTCTCTCACATATGTACAATACATGTGTTTTAAATATGTAACTCTGTGTGTTTACGTCCATCTGAATGTTTCTTTTGATGATGTACAGCACTGGATTGCCGTAAGCATGAAATAAAATAAATTTGCCTCCCCTTGCTGATGTTGTCCAGCAGGGAGCACTGATGAACTGCCTTAGACATTTGCATCATATTCATGTGCGAATATCATCATCTGGTTAATATTTGCATAAAATCTTTAATGTTTACATAACAACTAAGGTCGTTAATAAATCAAGTCGGCTTTTAAGTTAAAATTGGTGCATTGGACTAAAGCAGATCCAGACTTTTTCATTCACTTTAGAAACATAAATAAATAAATAAATAAATAAATAAATGTGACTGGTTTATTTCTGCTTTTACTATGAGTGCTGTGGGCGATTTCAGCCCCGTCTGTCCTACGTGCACACGTGACCCGAGTCACATGACGCTGGGCTGTGTTCCCTCCCCCCGTTTAGACTGACTGGCTGAACAGAGCGAGGCTAGCTGTTAGCTTTAACTGTCAAGACGGCGAGATGGTAAGTGGAAAAGCATACACAAAATACCCCGACAACAAAGAAGTGGTTGCAGCGTTTATTCATAACCCCCCTATAAAGTCGTCGTTTACAGCAGCGCCTAGTTTTGTGTAGCAGCAGATATTTAATATTTAAATGGAACAGAAATGAGCTAGCTGGGTTGGGAGGGTTAGCATGAGGCCGTGTTCCTCAGATGTTTTGACTTTCTGATAATCTAGCAGCTTTGTTAAACAGTTCTGCCTGTTTTTAGTGATTATGAATAGCTAAGCTAATTCAATCTAATTCTCAATTGGAGCCTCAGGGGGGCTAAAATGATGAAGAAGTTGACTTTAGCTAGCGTTGCTTGTTAGCTGAATGAAATGCAAAGTTGTACCGTCACATGCTCGGTGAAAACTAGCAGCAGCTCTCCTTAAATCAAGACGTTGTTCGCTTATTGGTTTAAGGATAAGTTTGCCTATAGTATGGGTTAGCGAACAATAAATGTATTGTTAGTTAAGGATTTCTTATGTAACACACCGATTGCTTGAGTTGATTTTCTTTTGACATCTTGATGACTGGGCTGATTCCTCCAATGTTTTCCACCCCTGCATGCTGAAACACGAATTAATTACTTTATACCAACTAATGGGGAAAAATGTGTCGCCGTGCTGTGGGTAATTAATTAGGTGGTTGTGGAAACGAGGAACATTGTCATTTTTCCTGAACATGGAGATTTGATAGGTTCCAGCTCGGTCTGCTTTGTGTCAGAGGACACCCATGAATGTTAGCTATGTGCACATCAAAACAGATTTTTTTTTTTTCTTCACTGTGAAGCTCAGGTTGTTAGTTTTTTTTTTTTGTTTGTTTTTACCACACCCCACTGTGTGCACATGCAATCCCAGGATTTACTGTGTAAACAATTTGTCTGCCCAAAGTGCAAACTTTTGTGGCTGGAAAAAGTACACCATCCATTCATCCATTCATTTTCTGTTGCTAATCTGGGGGCAGGTCACAGGGAAGCAGCCTACGGCCATGCCTCCCTCTTCCCAGTCACATTTACCAGCTCAAGGAGGGTGTGGTGGTGGATTTCTCAGCTGGTATTTCCAGCCCATTTGAGATGCACAATTCCTCCAGCCTGTCCTGGTTTTTCCCTCGGTCTCCTCTCGCAGGAGAAAACCAAGCAGGTGTTCAGGAGGCTTCCTCACCAGATGCCCAAGCCACTTTAACTGGCTCCTCTCAATGTGGATGTGCAGCGGCTCTACTCTGAGGCTCTCCCAACTGACTGAGTGTCTCACCCTGTCTCTAACGGAGAGCTCGGCCACCCTGCAGAGGAAACTCATTTCAGTTGCTTTTATTTGCAATCTTGTTGATACGGTCACTACTCACATCTTGTGACCATAGGTGACGGCAGGAACATAGATTGACTGGTTGATAAAGAGCTTCGCCTTCTGGCTCAGGTCCTTCTTCACCACAAAAGGCCACTGCAGAGTCTGCCATACTGCAGACACTGCATTGATCCGCCTGTCAATCTCACGCTACATCCTTTCTTCACTTATGAATGAGACCCCAAGATAGTTGAACTCCTCCACATGGGGCAGGACCTCATTTTCTGGGCGAGGACTATGGTCTCGGATGTGAAGGGGCCGATCCTCATCCCAGCCGCTTCACATTCGGCTGCAAAATAATCAAGCGAGATCACGACCAGATGAAGACAACACAACCACGTCATCTGCAAAAAGCAGAGATCCAGTCCTCAGGCCACCAAACTGGATCCCCTCAACACCTCAGCTGGGCCTAGAAAATCTGTTCATAAAAGTCATGAACAGAATTAGTGTCGAAGGGCAACTTTAGAGTCCAACCCTCTCTGGAAACAAATCTGACCTATTGCCAGCAATGCAGACCAAGCTATGACATCAATTGTTCAGCCCAGTCATGTTTAGTTATGTTTAGTTTTATTTCAGTCATTTACAAACTGACATAATATTGAACCTTAACCTGAAAGAGTCTCAAGAATGTTGACTTGATAAACTAATGAGCAGTTTTGCACATCTTATATGGTCTTAATGCTGGCCCTGACGAAGTCAGTGACATACTGTTTTCTATGATGTTTTCTGTCTTTCCAGAGTTTCCTGGGTGGTTTGTTTGGGCCGGTATGTGAGATAGATATACTGCTGAATGATGCAGAGAACAGAAAGACAGCTGAGCTGAAGACAGAAGATGGTAAAGTTGAGAAACACTACCTTTTCTATGATGGAGAATCTGTGTCTGGCAAGGTAAACTCCAAATTGCATTGGTTATGAAGCAGAACTCCACAAAGTTGAGTGTAAAAGATCGTACACACGGCATGTTTTGATATGTTCTTAATCTTATTAGCAGTGAACATTCACCCAAGGTAAAATGTATTTCTCTGCTATAGAAAGGTCCATCTTAGGTGTGTGTCTCCCTAACTGAGTCTGGTGGGAAATTAAAACTGTTTTGAATGGAGAGTGCAAGATTTATTTGGCTTCAGAAGGAGTTAAGATTGTATATTTAGGTGCAACAAACGCAGCATTTAGTACATCTGTGTCATTAAATAATTATCTGTTCAGTTGTGTTTTTAAGATGTTATTTGCGTGAATGACTTTTGTCATTTTAAAATTAATCAAGCTGTTGTTATGGAAAATGTTATCTTCAGGTGGATTATCATGTTTATTTGAGATTCTTAGAAAATCCCTTTGTGTGATCATGAAAATAAATGTGATCAATTTGCAAAGACATAAATGAATGTTGACGAAGGGCAGGTTAACCTGAAAGATTTTTTTATATGTTCTTCAATTTCTGGTGATAGAGTATCAAAGTCCACTGAATTGTCAGTATTGTTGGATTTTACATTTGTTGGTGTCGCAACAAATGCTTCCTCTGCAGGTAAATCTAAATGTGAAGCAGGGAGGAAAGCGGCTGGAGCATCAGGGCATCCGCATTGAATTTGTGGGACAGATTGGTGAGTGTTTTTTTTTCTTTTTTTTTTTCTTTAATCTCTGATTTCCTGCTAAATATACAATGTTTGTAGAGTGCTACATCTTGGCTTTTGTAGCTACAGAACTATTTCTTTGCCACAACGATATATCATTACTTTCTCGTGTGGCTTAAAGGTTTAATTAGGCATGTGGTCACTATCTGCAGTCTGTCACAGTAGTGCTAACTCCTCCCCATGCAGTATTTTCAACAGAAAAAGGTTATGGAGTTCAATGGTCTGAAATTGAGTTAAAAAATATGTTTATATTCAACCTTGTTTGGTGGTAAAACTGTCTTGAATGTTTTCACCACTTAGAACACTAATCACTCTAAATCCTCTGTGTTGTTATTCAGAGCTGTTCTCTGATAAGAGCAACACCCATGAGTTTGTGGACTTGGTGAAAGAGCTGGCTTTACCAGGAGAACTCACCCAGAACAGAAGCTACGACTTTGAGTTCATGCAGGTGGAGAAGCCTTATGAGTCCTACACCGGAGCGAATGTCAGGCTAAGGTACGCTAACAACATGTTTTGACGCAAATTAAAAAGCAAACAGCTGGTTTGCATGCCTTGGATACACAGATTGTGTCCATTTGTGATGTGGCCTTGTTTTTTTGTAGATGTGGGACCAATGGTTTGCTCTTCTTTCAGATATTTCCTCAGAGTGACAATAGTTCGCCGTCTGTCAGACTTGGTGAAAGAATATGAGTTAATTGTCCACCAGTTAGCCACCTACCCAGATGTTAACAACTCAATCAAGATGGAGGTCGGCATAGAAGACTGTCTTCATATTGAGTTTGAATATAATAAATCCAAGTAAGATAAACATTAGTTACTTTATCTAAATTAGAGTGACCAGTGTTGAAAACCTGAATCCAAGCAAGACCTGGACATTTTTCTGATGTTGATCTGTCTATCAGATACCACCTGAAGGATGTAATTGTTGGGAAGATTTACTTCCTGCTGGTCAGGATCAAGATCCAACACATGGAGCTACAGCTTATCAAGAAGGAGATAACAGGCATAGGTAAGATTATGATATGATACAATATTTTATATATATGTGTGTGTGTGTGTGTGTGTATGTATGTATGTAGCTGCAGTGTACTTCTATTTATGGGCTCTCAAGCCTCTATCCACTTTATCGTGCTTTATATTTATCCTACCCCTGTAATTAAACTATTGTCCACTTTTCTTGTCTTTTAGGCCCCAGTACTACCACAGAGACAGAGACTGTCGCGAAGTATGAGATCATGGATGGTGCTCCTGTAAAAGGAGAATCAATTCCAATAAGACTCTTCCTAGCAGGTGAGACTTTGTTGTGTCTTTAGCATTTGGACAGATGGTCCACACTGGTTGCAAAAGTTTGACCTCACATTATCACAATGTTTTTTTCTTTAATAATTTCAGTAGTAGAATCTGTCTTGACTTGTGAAAAATAACTTACCCCAACCTGTGTTTTATTTTTTACAGGATATGACTTGACACCTACCATGAGGGACGTCAACAAGAAGTTTTCTGTACGCTACTTTCTCAATCTGGTGCTGGTGGATGAGGAGGACAGAAGATACTTCAAACAACAGGTAAAACACTCAGCATAAGAGAGCTAATTACTTAAATCCAAGTTTTGAGCAGGTTTTAAATGAGGACCAAAGGCTGACGTTTGCAGTGAAGTGAAATATTTTAATTTTTTTTTAGCTTTTGTTTCTTTTCATTCATTCATTCATTCATTCATTTTGTTTTTGTTTGTTTTACGTGAATATTTTTTTTAAGCCACAAGACAGCACTTTTTTATCATTCTGATTTAAACAGAAAGTTATAGTTTTTTATAAGTCCAAGGTTTGTTTGCATTTGGTAAGTACGCAAAATGAAGCAAACCTTTTAACTGAAGCTTAAAGTGTACGGCACCAGCTGTATAGGTTTGACCTTTCAAGATCAAAAAATCATCATCATCGTGGAAAATGTTGAATTACAAACAACAAATAGTTGAAATCTAATTTTAGTTAAATTGAGGTGTTGCTCTTGCTGATGACATTTGCCTGAATTTGCAGGAGAGATCTCAGGGACTGTAACACCTACCATCCAGTAGAATAGCAATATCAGAAATCTTTCATTTTGGAACTTCCTCTTCTGAAGAAGTTGCAGTATACATGTACTAAAACCTGTATACAGTTACCTTATCAGATACTTTGTGCATTCCTTATAGTCAACTAGATTTAAAATATTTTAAATGTGCTTATCACTATATTGTGAATAACTGTGCTTTCGTTATTCTTCTCTTTAGGAGATTGTTTTGTGGAGAAAAGCTCCAGAGAAGCTGAGGAAAAGAAACTTCCACCAGCGGTATGAGTCACCTGAGCCCCGAAGCCAGCCAGTAAACGCAGAGCAGCCAGAGATGTGAAGGCCACGCTATGAACTGAGAAATACACACAAACACATTGCAGCTCTTCACTGCTGAACAGCCAGAGGTGTGAGGGCTGCACCACTGTCTCCATGGACTGAGAAAAGTCTGTAAACATTAATACACATAACTTACCCTCAAAAGTCCTCATCACCATTTCACAACTTTGAATGTGAGCTGCCCACCATCACCCTCCCCTAAGGACTGAAACACACCTGCATACAGATGCACCCAAGGGTCATGATACAAGTCTGCTGAATGCTAAAATGTCAGGAAACAATGCAAAATAGCTCTCATAACAAGTAATAAGCAGTGAGACAGCCCATTTGATCCTGGCTCCTTGGACTAAACACACTCTCAAGCACACATGTGAAGCCATACAGTTTGTTTGCTAAATGCATATCAAATAGGAGCAAAGGCGAAAAGAAAAAGGACAATGTTACAGACCACCACATCAGTTGTCTTTTGCATAAGGAGTTTCTGTGGTTTGCCTTCTGAATAGCACCAATCATGGACTTTATATCACATCTTTCCTCCATCAACCCCGACCAAGTGAAGCTTCATAGCGTCTGGATGAGCTACCGGATGAGAGGGATTACCTTGAACAAAGGAGGCAACACACATGCTCTGTATTTATCCACAACATCAGACGTTGGGCTGTTGTGCTTCCATTGAGCTGGGAAATCACAAGTTTTAGTTAACCACTTTAATTACTGTAAGTATGTTACAACAGTTTACAGACTCTTCCTGAACAAATTTGTGCTTTAATTAGGGAATAAAGTGCAGCCATCTTTATAGAGAAACAATCCTACAAATACCCGTTAATATTCAGCTAAAAACTAATATCCACTACTCATCTCATTCAGGAAAATTGATTCAAGATGGGCATAAACATTTCAGCATCATTTATATCATAAGATCATTTAAATTATTTGATATAATTTCGAACAATAACTGTCAATTTATCACCAAGTCAATAATGGAAACAAATGTGACCATCACTAATTGTCAGAGCTTAGGCATATGCAGATCTCTTCCTGCCTACCTTTCTATATTTAATATACAACTATATGTTGGAGAGAAACGGCAAAAAGTTAGACTGGAAAAGACAAAAACAATGCTTAGTACTGTTTTTTTAAAGATAATTAAAAATTTGTTGATTGATCATCAGATTGTCAGCTAGTTAGTATTGTTTTGGTTAACTGGTCAATTAATTGAGGAGTGAGTGTCGTTCCAAAAGCCATGCACAGACATAAAATTTCAGCATACTGTTAAGATGATATTTGATACAGCAGGTGTGCGTGAGGTTACAAGATGTATTTGAAAGCTGTGATGTCTGTGCTTAAATCTGCAGCTGCTCTGGCAAAAAGGCACGCTGTTGATCCTGTCTGCTTATATCTGACCTGCTGCTGTTTTAATGGTTGGTTTGCCCATATTACAAAAAATATCAGTGCTGTGAACCTGTAAGTGGTTGTCAGCTGATTTCTGAGAAAGTTTTGTCCAGTTTCTGCAGTTCAATGCTTTTTAAAAAGGAAAATAAAAGAAAGGATCTTGCAGCCAACTTTACCTGAAGATCCTAGTTATAAAAGAAGTTGTCAGCAAAGATCATCTAACTATGAATTTGTAGTTCTTGTCAGTTTCAAATTCCTTTTTTCTTAATGGGTAATAGCTTTTTGAGTGTTCTGGTTTCATACATGCAGAATACTGATGTAAAAAATGGTTCATGACTTCCTTTGTAAGCACTGGAAGGGACTCACTTCCCACATACTGTAAAATCCAACAATGTTCCACTGTGATGCTAAGACCTGCAGTTTAGGTCCTGCTTTAAGACACTGTTGTCAGTTCTGTGTGGATTTTTTTTTTTTTGCCTCCAGCTCTGATCTATGGCCAGTTTGAACTTTCCTCTCCAATGCTTAACTTTGTATTAAAGGAGCATGGATGCTGAAACTGAACATTACTCAAGGACAACTTCACCTCAGAGCTCTGAGTTGGCAGTGAACATAATACTGTTGTTTATATCACTACATATTTTGATTCAACTTCAGTGTACAATATTTATGCTTTTTGTCTTTTTTGTATGTGAGTGATTGTCCCTTATTGCATTTCATTACTGGCATATTTGAACATGGTGATCTGCATTTCATTTTTTTTTTCATTCACTTTAGTTTTGATCTTGTAGACTGGATTTCTATAATTTGAATGGTATATAATTTATTTGCAAATTGTTCTTATTTCCCTTTGCATAACATGCATTTTGTCTTTTCTGAACACTTTTCAGGTAGATTTGTTGGGTTATCTTGAAGTGCTGTCATAAGTTGTAAAGAAACACTTTCAAGCCAACACTTTCTGGCCTTGTCTTATCTATTGCATGTTTGTCTACACATGCCATTGTCTGTTTGTGTGACTGTGTGTGTGTGTGTGTGTGAGAGAGAGAGAGAGAGAGAGTGAGTGATAATGTGTATATACTGTATACACCAAACCCAAATATATAGCGAAAATGAGTCATGAATAAAGCAGATTTATACTGAACCTGTTTTGAAAAAGACTTTCTCTATATTTGGCTTATAAATAATGTTCTGTTTAAACATTGTGACTATTCTTTATCGTTGGCTTACGGAAGGCTAATATTTACATAGGAAGGTATTTAAAAAAATGTCAATGTGAAAAAAAAAACATACATACATATATATGTGTGTGTGTGTGTGTATATATATATATATATATTATATATATATATATATATATATATATATATATATATATATATATATATATATGAGATAGATATATAGATATATAGAGATAGATATAGATATATAGAGATAGATATAGATAGATAGCTAGATATAGATAGATATAGATATATATATATATATGTATTTTCAAATGTTCATAAAAATGAAAATCTTAATTTTAAATTGATTTTTAAAATGGAAAAGTTATTTTTATTAACATTTAAAATAAATCTAAAATTTAATAAGGATGACTGATATATCATTTCCTTTTCTTGAGTTCGTAATTTAACTTCATACATTATTTATGTAGGCAAACTTCAAAGATAGTTTGTTGTTGCCGTGTCCACATGTTTTAAGGAATGCAAGAAAACTCAGAGGAATGCATGATTGTTCAACATACGATCTTTGAAGTCTTTGTTGTAGGTGTTCGTAATTGTGCCTGTATAAAGATTTCCGTCATTTGTCACGCAGCATTTATTAGAGGAGTATATTCAATAAAAGCGATTAAAATTCCAAAACATGGAGAGTTTAATCGTGTAGTTTTACGATATACGTCGATAAATTTAAGTTCTTTCTCTGTTTTTACGAAGGCACATTTTTGGCCAGATCGGTCCTTTGGCACGTTGTTGCAGCAGGGAAAAAAAATTGTTGACCGTCCTCTGCTGAAGTTTGTGGCGTATAGTCTTTATATTTTCATCTAATCAACAATATCGAGTGGAAATAATAATTTCTTCACAATGTCCACATAAGGTTCCATTACTGGGACTATAAAACACGCTGCAATGTCTGTAAACCGTTGCGTGCACGTATTTTCTCGGCTTCAACGCCACATTAATACCCGGGCTACTCTCGTCACTGCTGGTGCTTGCCGTGTGACTTCTGGGTCTAATTTGTTGCTCAAACAGCATCAGGGTAATTCAGGAGTTTATTGCAGAGATGCTTCTTCTAAAAGTTCAAGCCCTAAGCTTCCAGACACCTCGCTATTTGTCCCTGTTTCCCTAAAGACTGACGCCCCGGCTGATGGGAGTGTGGGAGCCGAGCTGACCCAGCCGCTTGATAAAAGTGAGTCCCTCAGTTTACCCTCTGAGTGACAAACACTGTAGTTGTGAGGGTTTGAAACATCTAATAACTTTTTATTAGTGTTATATCAACTTTGAAGTGATTTTATTGTGTGTTCCATCTAATGCTTTTGTATCTGCTTTGTATTTGCAATTCAGATGAACTGCTTAAAGTTTTGAACCGGTTTTATAAAAGAAAGGAAATGCAGAAGCTGGCTGCAGACCACGGCCTGGATGGTGAGAAACGAGCTGTTGATGAGATTCACGTAATTATAGTTTATGCTAAAATGTCACTGAATTTATAGTAATTTTCAGATTGGTGCTCACTGACAAACGGTAGCGCTGTAAGGTGTTCATCATGTTATTACATAGGATTTGCCATTAAAAAGATAACTATTTTCCAATCTCGTCTTGAAATTTTAATATCTACAAAGACAACTATTTCAGGGTCTACATCTGAAAACTGCAAACTTCTCATGTTAAATGATACTGTTGTTGGTTTGTTTGTTAGAAGTCTTCCTGACTTGCCTCCTACAGTGATCTCTGCTGACTGGTTTTTATATAAATGCCTTTAACAGTGTTTTATTTCTGTGTGTAAACAGGTCGTCTGTTCCATCAAGCTTTTGTTAGCTTCAGGAAGTATGTCTTGGAGGTGATGTCCCTCCCTGCTGATCTGCATATCATCCTCAATGACATATGCTGTGGTGCAGGTGTGTCACTCAATGACTTCTGAATTAATCTCTGAAGTTTCTTTACTTTTATTAATGGAATCGTTTTAATTATTGTCTTTTTTTTTTTTACTTTAGGTCATATTGATGATATTTACCCATACTTTATGCGTCATGCCAAACTAATTTTTCCTATGTTGGACTGTATGGATGACCTAAGAAAGATTTCAGATCTTAGAGTTCCTGCCAACTGGTAATTTTTCCTTGGTCAAACTTTGTACCATATTTAAATAAAGTGTAATCCTTGCAGCTTTCACCATCTTTGTATGTTTCTTAACCTGCATGCGCATTTGTGTTTGCATACCTTGAATTTGTGTATCAGGTACCCTGAGGCTCGAGCAATCCAGCGGAAGGTGATCTTCCATGCTGGGCCCACTAACAGTGGGAAAACCTACCATGCTATCCAGCGCTACCTGGCTGCAAAGTCTGGAGTCTACTGTGGCCCTCTGAAACTGTTGGCCCATGAGATCTTTGAGAAGAGCAACAATGCTGTGAGTTCTTGTTTTTAATCATTTTAGCTGCTCAAAAGAGCATGGGATTGGAAAATTAAATTCTGAGGAAAATAATATAAAAGATCTGAGAGTCAAGTTGTGAACAATGAAAAATACTGCTGCTTTTTCCTGGATTAAACTGAAGAAAAACAAATCTGGTTAAAGATAACTGGATCATATACGCATTACTGCTGAAGTGGAAAACCAAGAAAATTTAATAGAGATTTTAGATCCAAATCAGCATGTTATCACTTTGATAGCATCCAGACTAAAAACCCATTTAAACATGATGATACATTGATACAGCAGCTCAACACATACATGAAAAAAGTCACTGTGGTGACAAAGAATTTATCAGTTTTGATGTTTTTTTTTATAACTTTATATTGTAAGTTCAAGTCAAATATTGTAGAAGTGCAAAGCCAACCATTTGCCCCTTTCCTCCTGTTGTAAGTACTTGTTTTTTCTTGGTAATGTTTGTATCACATCTCTGTCTGTGTTTTTGCTATCTCTCCTATCTGTGTCTGTATTGTCAATGTGTCGTCCCTTGTTTCTGTTATGATGCTGATGACTGGTTTTCTTTGTCTGTATGTATGCTCACAGGGTGTACCATGTGACTTGGTTACTGGTGAGGAAAGGACCTTTGTAGATCCAGAGGGTCGACCAGCCGGGCACGTGGCATGTACTATTGAGATGTGTAGTGTCACAACACCATGTGAGTAGATCTAACATGAGCTGAGTTTGACATTGATTGGTGGTGGTGGTGGTGTTGTTTTACTATTTTCTTAATCTAGTGTCAAAGAAATTACTAAAAACACAACAAATACAAACATCTGATCAATGGAATTAAAGTCTATCAGATGTAATCAAGTTATTTTTTTTCATAGTGAAGGCTTGGTCTAGAGGGAAAAGATTGTACATTATGTAACTATTTTTATTTTTATTTATTTTTTTTTTATTTTATTTACTGAATAATTTTTTTATCCCAATCATGTGTCTGTAGATGAGGTGGCTGTAATCGATGAGATTCAAATGATCAGAGATCTTTCCAGAGGCTGGGCATGGACTCGAGCAATACTAGGTTTGTACTACATTTTTAGACTCGCAAAGACTTGTTGCTCACTTTTACACTGAATAATCTCACTTAAAGCTAATCTAAAGATAGATAGACAGACAGACTTTATTAATCCCAAAGGAAATTGTAAACACCGGCTGCTCATTCACCCATAAAAACTTTCATACTAACTAAATCAGAAAATAAATAAATAAATGAATGACTAAAATCAAGAAATAAATAGATTAAAACGTAAGTGAAATAAAAATGATAGTAATAAGCCTAGTAATACTCATAATCATCAGTCTGCTCGTATTTCAGCCAGAGAAGCTCCATCATGACTTTTCCTCTGACTGGTGGTCTGACGTCCACTTCTCCTCTGCCCCCTCCTTCTACCAGATCTGAAACTGTTGTCCTAAAAACCTTTCATTAGCATCCTTTATGTTGTGCAGGTCTGTGTGCCGAAGAGATCCATGTATGTGGGGAATCTGCAGCCATTGACTTTATCAGAGAGTTGATGTACACCACTGGAGAGGAAGTGGAGGTAAGGCATTCTGCAACCACCCCCCAAAAAAAAAAAAAAAATCAAGCCGTTAACCTTTCTGTCTGAATCACCATGGCATATCCTAACTTAGTCTCCTCTGTCCTCAGGTCCACACCTATCAGCGCTTGACTCCATTCTCAGTCCTGGATCAGGCTGTGGAGTCCTTAGACAACCTGAGACCAGGAGACTGTATTGTGTGCTTCAGCAAAAATGACATCTACTCTATAAGCAGACAGATTGAAGTCCGAGGACTAGAATGTGCTGTGATTTATGGTAGTTTACCTCCAGGTGAGTGTGTTGACGTTTTCAGGCAGATTTATCCATGGTTTGTAAAAGCACCAAATATGTTCAGAAATGTTTGAATTGTAATGTAATTTTGAGTTAGGACTTCTACAGAGGACTTAGATCTTAGACACAGTGCTTAGAACTGCTTGAAGTGACTGATTTCGTGTTGGTCCTGAATAACTGTGGAAATGTAGTAAAGTGACATAGCAGGAGGACACGCTGGTATGATGTTATAAAGAATTCTGCTAATATGTTGCCCATAAATGTTGTACCCAAACCCAGGGTTTAGAATAAAAATGTAGGCCTTAATCTGTGCTTGTTAACCCGGCACTTTTAAGTCACTTTCCCAATCTTAATTCAAGGTTGTTTAAGTTATTCTGAGACTACATAGTCCCAGGTTAAGTGAAGTAAACCTGGTGACAGTAAAAACTGAGAATGGTGTCTAAAACACGATTCACTAGGGTGAACCTAAAAATAAAATGGCATAAAATAGAATCAAACAAAAAATAAAATAAAATAAAAATAATCAAAATAAATGGCAGAAGTAAAAAGATAAGTCAATCAAAAAATAATTAAAAAAAAAATGTGTTCTTCAAACAACTTGTGCCAAGCCTTAAAATGCCAACTGAGAAGCTTTACATTTTCCATAAATACAACACAAGTGACAATTTAACCACAACAACTTTGATTTGGTCAGAAATATCTGTTCCCCACTTCTCATATTTCTATGATGACATGACAGATTCAGTAATATTGAACTGAAAATAAAGTTTGAACATTTGGCTGCAAAGTGGAACATAAATAGTTATAAGACAACTATGATACATCATATTGGTAGACATTATATTATTTAAAAAAATAAAATTTAAATATTCAAGCAGAAATCAATCAAAACAAACCATTTATATTTTGGGTTTTCATTATCTATAAGCCACAATTATCAAAATTTCAAGGATTGAATATTTGAAATGTTTCACTCTATGTGTACTGAATCCATAAAATATATAGGTTTCACATTTTGAAATTAGTGACAAAAAATATTGAACTATTCCATAATATTTTAATTTTCTGTGATGTACCTGTATTTTAGTGGTAGGTTCCCTTTTTAGTCTGGGCTTAACCTCACGCCCTGTCTCTGAAACTAGCCCTAGAGATTTAATGAAACTGCAACCATGAAGGCAATCACAGCTGGACAAAATGTTAGCAGGATGTTGTTTCCTTTTAAGAAAAAATGTTAAACTTAGATTCAAGTCCTGTTCTAAACTCATTGAATATATTTGATATGCCAGTATTCATGTTTACTGTCTCAAGCAAATGTTTGGGTCCTTACCTGTTCATGTGATTTACAGGCACTAAGCTGTCACAGGCCAAAAAGTTTAATGACCCTGATGACCCCTGTAAGATCCTGGTCGCTACAGATGCCATTGGCATGGGCCTAAACCTGTAAGTACTGTCATGACCATCGTGAAGAATCTGTGTCAGAGTTTGTTTGTGTTTATCTAATGTTGTCTTCTTCGGCCTAACTCATATATGAATTTGACTTTCTGTGCTTGCCCACTTCTCCAGGAGTATAAAACGAATAATCTTCAACACTCTAGTAAAGCCTAATGTTAATGAAAAAGGGGAGAAGCAGATGGACACCATCAGCACATCACAGGCTCTACAGATAGCAGGTCGAGCTGGGAGGTCAGTCTCATTTGTGTTTCAGTTTCTCCTGATACTGAAAAACGAATAGTGGAAGAAAAGAGACCGTACAGACAAGACACTTTCGGATCAACCAGAATGATGTTTCAAACCGTCATTCTCTGTTGCAGATTTTCCTCCAAATTTAAAGAGGGAGAGGTCACAACCATGTACCGTGATGACCTGCCTGTCCTCAAGGAAATCCTGAGTCACGCTGTAGATCCCATAGAGGTAATCACAGCACAAGGAATCTTAGATGAGACCTAAAAGTGCAGATTCCTCCAACACGGCACATCATTTCCCTCATTGTTTGTGTCAGACTGCAGGTCTCCATCCAACTGCAGAGCAGATAGAGATGTTTGCTTATCATCTGCCTGATGCTACACTCTCCAACCTTGTAGTAAGTGAAAGCTACCTGTTCTATCACGGCATAGTGGGACAGAACTTTTTTTATAAAGATGTAAAAAGCAACAAGGTAGTAATGAGTTCCCTTCAAATTGTTTTTCCATCGTAAACTAAAATTTACATTCTTTAAAGGTGGAGTATGTAAGATTTTCAATATTTTCAAAATAAATTAACTAAAAAAATAACTACAGTCATAATTAGATAGTTTTGTGGAGCAAAAGTGGAGCAGCTCACCCGAACTAACACACAATATGGGTTGGTTTCAGCAACGCATTAGAATTCACTTAGGAACAACAACAATTGATTATTATTTAAAGTTTGTTAAAAGTATTAACTATATTTGTTTATAAAAGACACCAAAATCCACTATCTAGCTGTGTTTATCACAACAATCTGATATTTAATTGGAAGTTGTTTTTTTTTTTTTTTTACTTGAGTCCATCTTAGTTTATGTCTGACTAAATTCTAAAGAATCTTTAGGTTGACAACACAGCATAAAATGTCTTATTTCACTCAAAGTTCAAATTATGCCTTTTCCCCCTTAAAGCAGTGTGTAATATCAAGGACAGACTGATTTGCAGATATGGGTATATTTTGCATAGTCTAATAAAAACTAAGCTAATAAAGTTTTAGCTTTCTAATAGGTCCACTGCCATGTTTTCACCACCCGGCTGCATCACCATTTTAGCTCAATAGCTCAGAAGAAACAAACCAAACACTGGATTTTGAAGCACAATGTCATTTCACACAACCTCAAGTCTAAAAAACCTGGGGAGTTGTGTAAAATGTAAATAAAACGTCAGTTGCTGGACAATCTGAATGAGGTCTGATTGGTCTTATTTTGTCCTTCATAACACACCACACATTTTCAGTGGAAGACTGGTCTGGACTGCAGACAGGCCACTTTTACTTTTACTACCAGGCTACGCTGTTGTCACACTTGCAGAATGTAACTTGGCTTTGTCTTTCTGAAATCAGCAGAGACATCCCTGAAAAAGACGTCGCTTGGTTGGCAGCATATGTTGCCCCAAAACCTGTTTGTGCCTTTAAATTCACAGATGTGCCTGTTACCTAACTCATGGAGACCAGCACATTCCCGTACCATCACAGATGCTGGCTTTTGAACTTTGCACTGATAACAATCTGGGTAGTATTTCTCTTTTGGCCTGGAGGACACAACATCCATGATTTAAAAAAAACAAAAAAAAAAACAAAAAAACACATTTTGAAATGTGGACTCATCAGACGACAGGACACTTTTCCACTTTGAGCCCACGTAGTAATATCTTTACACAATGTCAGTTTTTAATACCTGCTACCTGAGGTCACAGGGATTAAATGTTGATTTTCAGCCTTGGACTGTAGATGATAAAATTCCTAAATTCTTTGCAGAAATGTTGTTCTATTTGCTCACAAAGAGGTAAACCTTGCTGCATGCTTGCCTGTGAACAACTGAGCCTTTTGGGGATTCTGTTCTACCGTCACTTGGCAAATAGTTTCATCCAAAGTGACTTATACCTAAAATTTCAGTTTGATTCATTTAAATCCTTTCTGTCTTCCTCAGGATATATTTGTCAGCCTCTCTCAAGTGGATGGTCTTTATTTTGTCTGTAACATTGATGACTTCAAGTTTCTCGCTGATATGATCCAACATATACCTCTCAACCTGAGATCACGCTACGTCTTCTGTACTGCTCCTATCAACAAAAAACAGCCTTTTGTATGCACGTCCTTTCTGAAGGTAAGAATGAGGAGAACCTCACACAATAAGGATACATGAATTTTAAGATGGGCATTGGCTGGTGGCTGATATTAAAAGCATTGGAGGATTTACTAGGAAACAAATGAGTCAGTAATATACCTAGAATAAGCAGGAGAGGGTGCATTTTTATAGCTATTGTACATTATGCTCTACAGACTGATAAAGCTCTAGAATAAAATTGCTATCAAGAATCAACCTTTGAAATTCAGGGCAAAGTTCAGTGTTGCTGATGTGTACAAAGGATGTGCAAAAAACAGTGCATTCCTTTTATTTAAAGCTGAAATGTTGCGCTTGCAGTGGGTGAAAAAATAATGCAAATAATTATCATGACAGAAGCTTTCCTGAACAACATGTTTTGACTTCTGTACTGGTTTGCGATTCTCCTTGATCCGGTTTATGATTTTATGTTCCAGTTTGCCCGTCAGTTCAGTCGAGACGAACCACTGACATTTGACTGGGTCTGTCGTCACATCAGCTGGCCTCTGGCCGCACCCAAAAACATAAAAGATCTGGTTCACTTGGAAGCTGTCCATGATGTGCTGGATCTGTACCTCTGGTTAAGGTAACCCTGACATTCCACTTCTCTTCTGGGATGTGTGTGTGTGTATTCATTGACAATACCTATGCTAATTTTATTGTTTGCTTATTTAAACTCTTTATCGTCAATTGGATAATTTTTTTTCTTAGGACTTGTCGATGAGCCATTGCCCTTCTAATCCTTGATGCTGTGAATGTTTGTGTGTCTGCAGCTACCGCTTCATGGACATGTTTCCAGATACATCCTCGATCCGACAAATTCAGCGGGAGCTTGATGATATCATACAACAGGGTGTCCGAAATATCACCCGTCTCATCAGAGCCAACGACCCAAACATACCTGACCCACTACAGATTCAGAGCAACATACACGGCCAGGCAGGTAGTAGTAGAACCGCCAGCAATACTTTGAACAGAAGCAGAGAGACTGAAAGCTCTCTGGCCAGTCGTCTTGTGAGAGACGGGCTGCTGACCCCTGATCTGCTCAGGCAGCTCCAGAGGGAGTGGTCTAATGACCAAAAACAGGAAGTCCGCAATCCAAGGGGGATCGGTTTTGTAGATCAAAACAAGAACAACAAAGGAAAGAAAAAAAAGAAGACAAAATAAAGAATGAGTGAAGCAGTCACATATTAATCATCATCTTCACTGTTACTTCTAGTTGGAAAAACAAACCTGGAGTAACATTTTCTTTGTATAAATTTATGAACTGATGCCTATTTAAGGGGTTTGCAACGACATTCTGGACCTAACAGCTGGGTTTATGACTATTTGGACTGGACGGGGATTTATACTAGAAGACTTGCTTGTTAATTGTTTTCCCATTATCTTTCTGAATGTGACACTCACCTAGTTTTTGTCTTACCTACAAATAGACGGTGGAAGATGTTTCTAGTTCAGGTTACTGTGAGCTTCTGACTGCTGTTTGTTTCTCTGAAGGATCTGATATGTGGTGTAAGATTTTTTTTATTGTCAGTGTGAAAAGAATCAACCATGTAAGTTTTAAAACATCAAATAAACAACCAAAATATTCATCTTCCACTAATCTTAGATTTGGTTTATGTATCATGGCCATTTTTTTAAGAGTCTCATTGTGGAAGGTGTCCATAACTTTTACAAGCTGTTTTTTTTTCTTTTCTTCCATTGTTTCAGAAGAAAGTCATGCAATGATATGCAGTTTTTCCAATATAAATATATATATATTTTTTAAGTTTTTGTACAGTGGTCATTTATTTATATATTTATTTTTGATTTGTAAAAGCACAAGAAGCAAACTCTTCGGTGGAATTCATCAGAGAGCAGACTGAACTGCATACAACATGATGAACCAGCACTATTGTATCAGATGAATTGCACTTTATTTTTTGTTCTTCACTTTTACATTTAAACAAATTTATTAATGATAAAGGAAACCTGTCAGATTTGCATTGATGCAACTATCAAACAAATGAGGAAACTTTGCTGTTGCTATTTCAAATCAAACAATTATAAAGAATTATCGTGCATAACAGCTCAACCATAATTAAAACCGTTTTTGTATCTTAAAAACACAAGGAATGAAACCCAATTTCATCACAAACCAATAAAAGCACACACAAAACTACACAGAGCTCCACCGCTTGGCCCCTTTCTAATACAAATGGTGAGTCATGCCCTAACAGGTCACCATGGTAACCACACCACTAAAAGGCTGCAGTGCAGGACCCCGACTGTCCACTTATCCTCATCATCGTTCAGAGCAAGCATACTGTAGTTTCTGATGTGAAGGACCTGCATGAGAAAAGCACAGGAGTGGAAAAAATAAATAGATAAAAACAAAGAACAGTAGCAACAAATAAGACCATCATATGTAAGTTTATATAAACAAGGAAATTAGTTCAATTGAATCAATAATAAAGTAGGATTAAACATGTTATATAAACTGGTAGCAATGAATAAAAATGTAATGATTAGTTTAAAAGTAAAGAAAAGAAAGATAAGAATTAGAATTTCTTCAGCCTCTTTTTAAGGACATCAGCAGTGAGACTGAGACACTAACACAGTGTTCCACAGCAAGGGCCTCTAATAACAGAACATAGCAGTACAGGAGAACATTACTATAATCTATTGTCCTAGAGGTGAAAGTGGACAAGTCTATTCCACACAGCCCATCTGAAAGTTTCATGTTTATAGTAGAATAAAAGTAAAGAATTATTCCTAAAGTGATTATGAGGTAATTAGTTATTTTAATAGAACTTAAATGTATTTTTTTAAATGGAAAAAAGTCCTTTTGACAAGACAGACTCGACAGCAAATACACACAGAAGCTTTTCTGTGCTGAAAGACACCACTGAGAACAGTGGATGTGGTAGATAAACCTGCTTTAACTGCATATAGTTGTTTTAATGACTTAGATTTTCTTTTCCTTCTTTCTTCCACTTTCTATAAGCAATATTTTATGTTATCTTTGTTGGATTGTTGCAAATCTCTGAAGGTAAATGATGCTCATTTTATTCTGTCCTATCAAGCGTAAACAACCTTTTCTGCCTGTTGTTAACCCTTTGATTTATACTCCTTTGAATTCAGCTTCATACATTCATATTCTTAGAGGCCCGCAGGAACACAACTTCAGAATAATACAGTAAAATGTCAAGGGTTCCCCCCTTAGTCCTTTATTTGTGGGGCTGTCCTGGATATTTTAGATGGATATGTCTCTTTTTCCACTTAATCGCTCTTATATCTGTATTTAATCTTTCTGATTTTCTGCAGAACAGGTGGAAGTCAGACAAAGCCAGTAAAGGTTATCATGAACCTACACATTGGGCAGGAACAGTACAGTGAAGATAATGGTGGTAAAAAGGGGTTTGGCTTATTGTTAATCATTGAATTGGTACAGAAGGTGATCAGTGCTCTGTGGACTCAGTGAAACCACAAAGATCAAACGGGAAGTGACAGAAGAGAAAATATACTTTTGATTATTTCAGTGAAGCTTATTCACGCTCATCATACATTGACAAGGGCACAGGCTCATGAGCTAACTAGTTATTTTTAGGCTGAAGTTTTTTCTACTGCAAGATGTTGGCTGTTCATCTTGTTTCCTTCTTCTTCTCCAAACTCCAGGAGGATCCCACAAAGAAGGTAAGAGTTACACTAATGTGACACAAGAACAAGAGAAATTAAACGTCCAATCATGTATAAGAGTTGCAAGAGAAGCTGTAATTCGTATAAATGTAATAAAAGCAGTAAATGTAATAATTACTGAAAAAAAGAGATGTGTGAGTTCAGTCATTTTGTTTTTATTGTTTTAAGAAGTGAAAGAATACACTGGATTTATGCTTAGTTTAGCTTCATTTTAATTATTTTGTGGAGAAATTGTGTCAAACTTATCACTGATTTAATAGTTTATTACTTGATTTGATGCTGATTTCTCACATTGTTTCAGTTTGAGCTCCTTCAAATGCAAATTGACCAAATTAATCCAGATATTCTTCTGTTATTGAATCCATGTTGCACGTGTTGTGCATACACAAACATGACAAACTACTGAAATGAAAAAAGACGGTAATATCAAAACTTTGTAATCGATAGTTATTGTGTTACCATTTGTGTTTTCCTGAACAATTATTAACATTGTTCCTCTCTAGTGTTGCCGCTCCTTCCCAAGCAGATTTATTTAATGCAACTTCCCACAGGGACAAAGTATTGACACTGCCAGCAGTGACAGGCTCTCAAAGTCGAGCACATATCAAGTTACCTGATACATTAGTAACCATAACCAGCAGGACATTGTAAGACTTTTGTATCATATCTGCCTGAAACAATAGAAACACAAAAAGACACAATAAACTTACTTTAATTTCCTCCTGAGATACTCTGATTATTATTTAGCACAATTTTTTATTAGGGACAAATATCACTTTGGATTGGTGGCTGCAAAAAGCAGCTGTTGATTTATGTAGCCTGTAATTAACCTTTAATAAATGCAGTTCTGGGTTTGTGTCAATTTCAGGTAAAAAAAAAAAAAAAAAAGGAAAAAAAAAGATGTAAGAATCATACCATTTTCCAAAGAAAGACGCATATAAAGATTCAGTTCTTAATATTTAAATGGGGTCTGAAGGCTTCTCGCATTTTTTTAAACATACTAACTAAAACTTTTTAATAAGATGCTTAATTGAAGCATCATCATGTTTGATAAAATCAGACCTTTAAAATGATCTAACATGATGTTTTTCCAAGATTGCTTACCTGCTTCTGATGACTTAAGTTATAAAAGTTATTGCAATTTTATAAAACAAATAAAGGCTAACCAGGAGTTTAGAATATGTTGGTGTGGCTGTCTCAGTGCTTCATAAACCAAATTTAGATGACCTAGTAAGAGAAAAAAGGTAGAAAATTAAAGCACTATTAAGAAGCACAAAAACAAATTTCACTTTGTTGCAAGGATGAACAAGTTTGTAGAGAAACAATAATGAAGGGATGAATAAACAACTTTAAGAAAAGTTAGAAACCTGTTCTGACAACCGCTTTGGACAGACTAAAGAAAGTAAGTTTTCTCCATCCCGTCCATCTTACTTCTTGTCTGGATCTTGCTCAAGTCCAGTCCCTGGGAGAAATGTTTAAAATCCATGCAGCGCCCTGCTTTTTGCTCTTGTTTACTTTCTCCCTCTCACATCCTTTTTAAGGTGGACAGGTTCCTGCATGCAATGCGTCTCCATGACGACCAGTTAAGCGATATCTCAGCACGATTTCAGGCTGAAATGAAGAAGGGGCTGTCTGCAGAAAGCCATGAAGCTGCAGCTGTGAAGATGCTTCCAACACATGTCCGCTCCACTCCTGATGGATCAGGTCACTCCCATTAATAAAATACACATGACCGTTACAATTTCTGAATGATTTTTGCAGATATCAGATTCTCTGTCTTTTGTTCACTTCTGCAGAGAAAGGGCAGTTTCTGGCAGTGGATCTTGGAGGCTCCAAATTTAAGGTGCTTCAAGTGAAAGTAAGAGAGGGTGTGGGCATCAGGAAGGGAGAGGTGGAGATGGAGGAAAAGATCTACCCGATGTCAAAGGAGCTGCAAGTTGGGAAAGGAACAGAGGTAAGAAATCAGCTACTGGCAAAGCAGAATGGGAATTCAAGCAGAGGATTTTAAAGTAGTTTGATTAAATGTTGAGCACTCTACTTACCTACCCTCTTTTCTGCATCACTCTTTGTCTGCAGTTATTTGACCATGTGTCAGAGTCTGTAAAGGACTTCCTCCAAGAGAAGAACATCAGTTTGAAGAAGAGACATCCTCTTGCTTTCACTTTTTCTTTCCCCTGTGAACAGCTCAGCTTGGATCAGGTAGGACTCTGCACCCAATCAACCTGATTTCATGATTTGTAACCATGGATGTCAAGTTAACTCTTCTTTCCACAAAGTACCCTAAAACTATTTCCTTTCTGTAGGGATTGTTGTTAAACTGGTGTAAGACCTACAGGGCTCGAGGCCTTCAGGGTAAAGATGTGGTCCAAGTCCTCAGAGATTCAATTGACAAAACTGGGGTATGACCTTGTTTACTCATAAATGTTTATCATTTGATAAACAAATTTGAGTAGCAGCTAAAACACGAGTTGCTTATTTAAGTTATGCTTCTTTTTAGCAAGATTTTTTAGTAAAGTCTGGATGTAAATTAATCCTTTAAAAATATAAGCATTTTTTAAATTGCAGTGTGATTTGTTTCACTGTTCAGGGTATGGACATTGAGGTGCTAGCTATGGTTAACGACACTGTGGCAACCATGATGACCTGTGGTTTTGATGACCAATTCTGTGAAGTTGGACTCATCATTGGTAAGATCCCTCATTTAATTCACGCTGGTGTTAGAAGCCAATAGTTTCCAGTTTTTCTGCAAAAAATCCTGCTTATATTACGTGGAAACTGGAGCCTATTTAAGCAATTAGCAAGCAAGAGGCAGGGTACACAGGCTACAGTAAAGGTTATAAAACCCACTCTATCATCTACTGGATTTTTTTAACCTAACAGGTAAAAAAAAATCCTTTTTCACCTGATAGTTTTACACTATCAGGTGAAAAATGTGGTGAGTGCTGGCAGTCATTGCCAATGCTACCGTCAAAGCTTTTCACAAAGTGAATGCACATGCATGGAACAAGGATGAATATGATTCTCTGAACTAGTGTGGTAGCAAATCTCATTAGTATGATGTTTCCTCTTGTTGTTTATCCATATGTATGTCTGTGTAACAGAGTGTGTTTTGTGTGTGATGTCAGTAATGGCCAGTAAAAAGACTGCATTATAATAAGTGAGGGGTTGAACTGAATTAATGCTCTCTTAAGATTAAAACTATATCGAATCGTCTCTATTAATTACATCTCTATTCTGTTTGCCTGTATGTGTGTAGGAACTGGCACTAATGCGTGCTACATGGAGGAGATGTGTCATGTTGACCTGGTGGAGGGAGATGAAGGCAGAATGTGTGTGAACACTGAATGGGGAGCTTTTGGAGATGATGGGGCCCTGGATGATTTCATAACAGAGTTCGACAGGGATGTTGATGCAGCCTCCACCAACCCTGGCAAACAAATGTGGGGGAAAGCTTTGTCTCCTCTCATTATATGACATGTTGTAGCAAATCATGCATAGCACATAACAGCTCCACTCTGTCACTTGTCCCATATTCTCCTTAATTGTAGATTTGAGAAGATGGTGAGTGGGTTGTATCTGGGGGAGCTGGTGAGACTGGTTGTATTAAAGATGGCTAAACTCGGACTGCTGTTTGATGGACATGTGTCTGATGCCCTGCGGACCAAAGGGAAGATAACTACTGCACACGTGGCAGCAATAGAGGAGTGAGTTCTCTTTTATTTCTGTAACTGTCTGAAACTGTAACAAACTACTTCATATAAGTACCAGTCAAATGTTTGGACACACTTTCCCATTGGATTTAATGGAAAATGTATTTAAACTTTTGAATGGGAGTGTATATATTTTCCTTTGATATCTTTCTCAGGTACAGAAACGGTCTGAAAAACACCAAAGACCTTTTAATGCAGCTTGATTTGAACCCATCACCTGATGACTGCGTTGCTGTTCAACATGTCACCACAATAGTGTCCTTTCGGTCCTCAAATCTGGTGGCTGCAGCACTGGCAGCCATCTTAACACGAATCAAGCAAAACCGGAATTTGAGGGGATTAAGAATCACTGTAGGCGTGGATGGAACTGTGTACAAGACTCATCCACAGTAAGTTATCGTGGAAATTATCTCCAAAACTGACATAAAAATGGTGTACATATATGAGATTTGCACGTCTCCCAGAGAGGAAAACTGAAATTGGAACATGGCACATAATTTAATTTTTCAGCACCAGTAGGCTTTTTCATTACTCACAAGACCTCATAATGTTATAACCTATTAGAATACATGTGTTAAATCAACTTCCCACTCATATTAAGCTTTATTGGAAGGAGAGGGTTTCCAGTGGTGGTGATGCTGTTGTCTCATGTACAGGTATCCTAAACGTCTCCATAAAGTAGTGCGGCGGTTGCTTCCCGAGTGCCATGTTAGATTCGTTCTTTCAGACAGTGGCAGCAGCAAAGGAGCTGCCTTGGTAGCAGCAGTCGCCCAGCGTCTGGCCTCACAGAGACGAAAGGTTTGTGTGTCTAAATTATTTCCTTCAAATGTGAACGAATTTGAAATGATCCTTGTTAATACTGACGTTTTCTGAAACATGGCATGTTTGGGATTCCAGGTAGATGAGGTGCTGTCTCAGTTCCAACTGAGTCCAGAGGAGCTCCAGCTTGTCAAGGCCAGGATGAGGGCTGGGCTGGAGGCAGGGTTGAGGCCTGAAGGCCCTTCAACAATCAAGATGCTTCCTTCCTATGTATGCCGCACACCTAACGGCAAAGGTCCGAAACTAAAGCTGACTTTACACCACTGTCTCTTAAACACACTAACACACACAAATGACAGACATACATTGTACAGCTGTGTGGAAATGTAGCAAGAAAAAATCTCATTTTGATATTCTAACAATATAACCTTTCAGCAATTTCTTTTTTTTATTATTTAGAGAAAGGAAAATACCTTGCATTGGATCTGGGGGGAACCAACTTCAGAGCTTTGCTTGTGAGATTTAAAAGACATAATGCGCGACTTTACCATAAACTTTACACCATTCCGCTGGAGATTATGCAGGGGACTGGAGAGGAGGTAAGAATATCCTCATATCTGTATATCTGAATAATTAAAGCAGAATGGCTTTGCTTTGGTGAATCGTTAATCAAATGTGTTTTTAGTAAATTGTATTCAGGACTCTTACTGAATCATTATCAACATTTTAATTCCCTTTTCTTTGTTTTTCCTTGACATGTTTTCTGTCTCTCCTTCCCTGCCTGCCTCCAGTTGTTCGATCACATAGCACAGTGTGTTTGTGACTTCTTGGACTACATGGGGATGAAGAATGCTCATCTTCCTGCAGGTTTCACCTTCTCTTTTCCCTGCGAGCAGACTGCCATTGATACGGTAGGTGTGGAAAGTAAGAGTCCTAGGCCTGAATTCACCCTTGTCTGATAAGATTGTCAGTCACAATAATTCACTGTGAATTCACAATTCACAGTCACAATAATTTCTTCTTTGATCATTTTTTATGTTCTGTAGTCTGCTACTAAAATATACAAAGGAACAGTTTCTCCACTCTGGAAACATTAATTGTGAATTTTGTAGGGCACCTTGGTGAGCTGGACAAAAGGCTTTAAGGCTACAGACTGTGAAGGACATAATGTTGTAAACATGCTGAGAGAGGCCATCAAGAGACGAAATGTGAGCCAAAATACAGTTCTGCATAATGTTTTAACAGATAAAAGGATAATTCTGTATTTTTTATAATATTGTCATGAACTAAATGTTGCATGTGTGCTACTTTCAGAAGTAGTTTCATGTTACATTAACCCATAAAGACCCGACCCATGAAAAAATATTAAGATAAGTCAATTGTTTTGATATTAGGTGCCTAATTCTTTTAGGGATATTTACGATTTATTCTCATGTGATATGTCAACATTTTTGTTGAATTAAATTTTTAATCATCTGCTTTTTGGTGTCCAATAAAGGGCAAAAGACATAAATCTGATTTAGCAAATTTTTAGCAAAGTTTGTACCATAAAGTGATGCCAAATGTCTCAGAAACTGAATGTATCACATATGTCACGCTGGGTTCTTATGGGTTAATATAAATAAACAATGTGTTGACATGTTTTCTTGTGCCAAATGTGCATGCGTGCCCGCAGGATTTTGACCTGGACATAGTAGCAATGATAAATGATACAGTTGGAAGCATGATGAGCTGTGCCTATGAAGACCCTCAGTGTGAAATTGGAATGATCGCTGGTATGTGACATGAACTATGAGATCATCTTTAAAAAGCAAACATATTGTGTTATGTTTTCATAATTGTGATTCCAATAACAAGTTCAGATACAAAAAATGATTATGCATGTTTGCTTTATCGCATATTCTATTATGCAGAGTACCAATCAACCAGTCAATTTTGACACATCTACTTGTGTTTCCAAAAAGTTTGACTGGCACTGTCTAATGCTATGAACAGCTGTTGTTCTGCCTCACAGGAACAGGCACAAATCTCTGCTACATGGAGGACCTGAAGAACATTGAAAAGATTGAACAAAGCAGAGGAACAACAGAAAAAGACAAGGGGACACTGAAAGAAGAGGAGAAGAAGGTAGAACTTGCAGACTTTGAAAGCATCATGAGGTTCAGTCGGGTAAACTTTGCTACATGTATAAATCTGTATGTTTTTTTCTCTCTTTCAACAGAATGGTGGAATCCAAACTAGGAAAACAGAGAGGGATGCAGAGACATCAAAGATGTGCATAAACACTGAGTGGGGGGGTCTTGGTGATGATGGCTCTCTGGAAGATATCATCACAGTGCATGACAGTGAGGTGGACCAGAACTCAGTCAACCCTGGAAAACAAAGGTTAGAAACAGTCCCTGTATATATACGATGCTATTGTCCTGCCCAGGAGACATGTAAACTCTAATGTTTGATCAGTGTGAATTGTCTTCTTGTGTCAGCATTATCACTCTGTGCTCTTTCATACATGTGCTTCTCATGTTGAGGTAGTTTTTCTGGTTGTTTGTGTGCACTTAGGTTTGAAAAGCTGACCAGTGGGATGTATTTGGGTGAAATTGTACGTCAGGTATTGTTGGCTCTAACCAGAAGAGGGCTACTGTTTAGAGGACATGTCACAGAAACTTTAAAAACACCTGGGATATTTGAAACCAAATATCTGTCACAAATAGAGAGGTAAATGAAATTATGTTCCTGTGTCACTTTCATTTTAAATTCTTAATCCACCTCTTTAATGATTTATTTTGTATTCAAACATGTCACTTAAATCTATAACTGGTTTCCCCAATGCCTTTGTGTAGCTGGAGGTTTATGCTCTATGTGTGTGTGTGTGTGTGTGTTTTGTCTCCCTCTAGTGACAATTTAGCTCTACTGCAAGTCAGATGTATTCTGCAGAAGCTGGGACTCGACAGTAACTGTGACGACAGCATCATTGTCAAACAGGTAGAGCACAAAAAACTAACAACAGATACTTATGAGTCAGACCTCATGTTTTTATTTTTTGGACCTACTCATATTTTAGCTCTTAAATGTTAATGCAACCTTTGAAAGTCAAGATAATTATGGCACTCCATCAAGCACTCGTTGATCTAGTCTTGTTTGTGACAAAGTTGGGTCTGGCCCTTTTAATTATTCCACCATATTATGGATTTCACTATACTCTGAATTAAACCATATTTCACTTAATGGAAAGCTTATTATTTATATCTTTTGGTCTGTATTTTTCAGCTTTGTTACAAAGGTTTTTGAACTTTACCCAATTTGTGATCGCAAGCTGGGAGGTCTTTTAAAAGGCACTATAAATCTTCTGTTTAGTAACTATACTATCATCTGATAGCCCCTGCCCCTAAAGATGCTCATTTTTAATGAATCATGTTACCAACCTGCCCTGGAAAAGTATACTAAGGGTTTGTAAATGTGCCCTTCCCGAGTTAACAGCTCCTCTGCACTGCAGAATAATAATGACATTCTAATGACAGAATGACCACAGTCAGTCACAAAACAAAGTAAAAGAGGATTTGTAGTTTTACAACTATGGTTTTCTTAAGCACTCTTTAATATGTCCACCTCCATACACTTGTTACATTGCTATCAGGTGGCAAGTTCACAGCCTCTGCTGACTGGATACAACACAAAAACATCATGAAACAGATGAACTGGTCAACTCCAGCAGAGAGACAGAAACACTTCAACACACACACATATAACACACATTTGTTCTGGTTCATAACTGACTGAAATAATTTGTTTTAATGAACCTATAGATCTTTTCATATATCACTTTCATGAAATGTCCGTTCATAGCACATCTTTGAAAAATACCTATGCACCCGTGACACACCGACCAAACAACATAAACTTAGTTTTGGTCGTCGTGTTACGGGTGTACAGGTACAGATTCATATAAATGGGGTACACGTTTGTGCATGTACATGAAGAATGCTGGTGTGGAACATGGCACTGCAGCTAACAATGTCCCTCGGTTTGTTTGGATACACTATCTAAATGGAAAAGCATATTTTTTGTGCACAAATGAATATTTGAAAAGAACTTGTGTGTAGTATGTTTGTGTGTTAAGGGTATATTTTATATGGCATTGATCTAATTAATTTTGAAATGCTAAAAATGTTTTCAATTCTGCATAAGCAGAGACGATAGCATAATGGTGTAGTAGTTAGCACATGCAGGCCTGACAGTAAGAGGGTTGCTGATTTGAACCTTGGCTGAGGGTATGGTTTCTGTGTAGAGTGCTCCCTGCGTATACATGAGTTGTGGCTTCCTGACATGTTAGGTTAATTGTACGTTGGCCCTGTGATGGTGTACCCTGCCTCTTGCCTGATGGTTGCTGGGCTAGGCTCTGGCGACCTTGCTTTGGTGCATTTCCATATTTTGTAAAATGCAGCTTATAAATCATTAAAATATTTTTATATTTATATATAAAAGTGCTTCCCAACATCATTTAAGCAGGATATAAAACTGTGTTGAACTTTGGCAGAATGTTCTCACTCTCCTATTTCTGGTCCAAAACTGGACTCAAAGGGGTTAAAGTTTAATTTTCTTTCTAAAGTGATTGGAAAATCCTGTTGCAATTGATATTGAGGTTAAATAATATTTCTTCACTTTTTTTGTGGAGTGGTGTATTATGTGGGTTGGCTGATTGTGACACCAACAGACTGGTTACTGTTGCAATAATGATAAAGGTCCTTATTGTTGTGTAGGTATGTGGAGCAGTGTCACGTCGTGCAGCTCAACTGTGTGGGGCAGGATTGGCAGCAGTGGTTGATAAGATCAGAGAGAACCGAACACTGGACCGTCTGAACATCACTGTTGGGGTAGATGGGGCCCTCTACAGACTACATCCACAGTGAGTTACTATTACTATTTTTTAGTGTGAGAATCATGCAATAATCACTTATATTGTGCTTTTTATTTTTATCATTGGGATTTCTGAGGTAAAGCATTGTGTTTTTTCTTTCTGCTGCTGCTTGTAGTTTCTCTCAGGTCCTCCAAGAGACTGTAAGAGTCATGGCTCCTCAGTGTGAAGTGACCTTCTTGCCATCAGAGGAGGGCAGCGGGAAAGGTGCCGCCCTCATTGCAGCAGTAGTCCGACAAAAGCATGAGATGTGAAGTCACATGACCAAATAAATGTGTTTATCAAAATATCCATTTTTGCATTTTTTTCTCACAACATATTTATAGTCTCCACTGTTGTAGTTAGAACCAACCTCTACTGATGGTTGAAAACCAGACTCTTATATAGCTTCTCTGAGACTATATCATGATGGAAGCACTGAGTGAGTCATTATGCCCCTGTCCTGAATACATTTTTAAAGAACTACAACTGGACAAATGGCTTTTAACATTAACCATAGATGGATATTTTCCGAGCTCACTAATGGGACTTGGGAAACATTTTTACAGTAATGAATATCTGTCATTTCCTGTCCTGGTCAGTGTGCTGTATTCCAGGTTATCTAAGTGTTTGACACAGTTTTTTGCCATTTTTTATTACTCTGACAAAATTTTCCTTGTTTGTCCCTACAGTAAATGTAAACTTGAATTCTAATTTAACTCTGAACTCATGCCTATGAGAACTACATGGTTCATCTGATCTGAACCTATTTTTGATTGGCTCAAACCACAGTGCTTCACTCTGTAATCATTACAAAGCTGTCAGATATGTGTCACACCCACAGCTGCATGATCACATCTGTCTTAGCCATGCATTGATTAGACTGAGTTTCCGATATCAGGTGTCAGAACTGACGATGTGAAGTACACATAAACTCACATCCTGCAGATGACATTAGATCAGATCTTTGTGAGAAACCAAACAATAATTACAACACCAGCTGTCATACAGTTTTTTGGGTGAGTGTAGTGTATGTATAAAAATTTGAAATTGCTGAGATCTGAACAAAATTTTGGGAAAAGCCTGTTCTTGTTCCGCAGGCAGACTGTGTAACTGTGTGTTTTTTCCCATTGAGGTTTTACTCTGCAGTCACATCAGTCATTTAGATGATAACATTTTTGTAGGGACCAAAATGCCAGACAACATGAGTTTCTGCTACTTTTTGAGGATCTGTACTTGGTTTTAAACCCTTTCATGCATTGTGGTTAATGCAGTAAATTTAGAAGCTGTTTTCGAACGTATTTATGGATGGGTATGGTATATTAGTAGATGAACTCTTAAGTGGACACTAGTGAGCCTATACACTGCCACTCATTGAAGAATACATAAAATATAGATACACTGTAATAAGCAACCAAAGAACATCATACAGCTGTATTTTTTAGAATATTTATTCATATAATTATAATAATGGATTATTTAATATGTTTTATATACATCAAAATATTTTTTTTTTAAAAAGTGAAATATACCTAACAAACAAAAAAGCATGATTGCTCAAGTATGTAAAAGTAAAATACTGTATGTAAAAATGTGGCACTTTTTTTCTTGATGCAGGCATGAAAGTGTTAAATCCAACATAGCATTTAGTAATGTTTTCCTAAACACAGAGATTACTTGCATTGAGAAGATCTGAATTTGTTTACACAGAGACACCAGAGGCACTTGTCCTCCTCGTGATGGTGAAAATGGGATGGAAAAAACCACAGAGTCCGCTATTTAATGAGAGGAAATTTGTAGTATTGGTAAAGGTTAAAGTCAATCTATGAAACTATTATAAATGTATCATGTAATATCCTGTAGTATCCTGAGTTATGGATACATGACTGTATGTGTGTGTGTGTGTGTGTGTGTGTGTGTGTGTGTGTGTGTGTGTGTGTGTGTGTGTGTGTGTGTGTGTGTATTTGTCATCAATATTTCAGTAGGCCTTCTGATGAGGAGCAGGAGGAGGACTGGAATGCTGTTGACCACATTTCCCGACAATAAAGACAAGTAACACTCTGTTCAGTCATTCTGGACTGATTCTCTGTGCTTGTGATCATCCATCTGTCTGTCTCTCTGCTGTCTTGCTGTGTGTGCATTATCTGTCTTCAGAAAACTGAAAAAATTCACTGACAATACCTGAAAGTGCCAGTTATTTAATGGTATAAATGAACAAAAAAGGGTGTGTTAGAGTTGTTTGTAGAATACAATTTTAAAGTCTCTTTATGTACTACTTGTGTTTGTGTTCAGAGGTCATGGGAGGACTTGAGTCTCTGTCCTCCCAGGACAGATAGGAGTAAATGGATGGATGTTTCTGAGTAAGTTATATTATAATCTGAAACTACTGATCTGACTATACTTGGGTTTGAGCAGTACAATGATCAGCTAATGCTAATCCATTCATGACAGATTAGATGTTGTGTTGAAGATGACAACAGGCAGGAGTGTGTAAAACATGAATACTTTAAAAATATACGTAAAACACGCATATCAAATCAAAATCATCTATGTAGAAGATTTGAAAAAAGAATTAAATCAAAATTAAATTGAAGTGGATAAGTAAAAACTGCAAATGTAGTGAAAGTAACAGGAGTAAAGCAGTGGCTAATCTGATGGGGATTAACATGTTAGAATGCAACCAGTCTTTCTCCCTCTCACATACACACAAACAGTAATCCCACACTGTCCTGACCTACTATTGTCACAGCTGAACCAATCATGGAGTGGCTCTGCAGTTATGCCAACAAACACACAAACACAGCTGGATTAACCAAAACTGGAGTGCTTGCAACCAGATGCAAAGCAGTGAGACTGGTGAATTTTGGTTTATGCTCTGTCACTTCTCTTTTTCTTCGAGATTCAAGAACAACATTTTCAGAAATCTGCACAAATACACAATATGTAAATTAGACAATGGTTTATTGAAATATATTAAAATGTTGTACAGATATATGGCACTGAACTGTTCATTGTCAGAGCCAGTCAGAAATCTGGTTTCGGAGGACTGTTGCAAACAAAAGCTGACCTTGATACTGTATTATTGTAAACAGAGTTGCAATTCCATAGCTTCTAGTCCTATTGAAATGTTTACTGCAAACAAAAACTGCCCCTGATACTATATATCTATAACCAGAGTTGCTACAATTAGCTTGAGGAGCCATTTTTGTTTGATGTATTCTGTGCCACTTGTATATCTGACAGTTGACAAGCTAACAGCTCTGCTTTAACACTTTAACACCTAATTGAAGACATGACGGGCAGATTTTTGTTTTTTACTTGAAGTCTTTATTTGGCCCTTCCACAAAATGGAAAAAAAAACCAGACAAAAGTATTCTGCATTTATACATATATGCACCGGTTATTACCCTTTTGTCAGAATTGTTGCAGTGCAAAACGTGTCCACCAGGGTGCAGTGTAGACGACTCTGATTGTGCATAAAGAGGTTTTAGGATAAGTTTTTGCCATAAATTGGTAAGTAAGTCTCATCACTGATTTGGACGTCAGCAGCATTGACCTTTTTTTTTTTAAAGATACATTTAGCATTGAGGAATGAAGCACAGAAATGCACAGGCTGTTAATTTACAGGGGAGGAACAAAAAGAAAATGTCATCAATTGGAAGACACAAATTTAACGATGGATAAGAAAGATGCTTTTTAGAACATGAGCATGTTCACTTGTTAGTTGCTTTGAGGGATGATTCATACCTTACTCTGATTCAATAAGCTTATATTTTTGAGAATATTTATTTCTGCCTTTTTTCATAAATCAACGTTTTCCCCATGTCTTTAGCATTCTGCTTATTCAGCCCTCACATCTTCCAGTTTTCTCGACTGCGGCAGGTGTATGAATCCTTTGTTTATGCAGTTTTCTTTTGTGCATATTAGATTGCATCTGTATTCGTCTTTGTCTCCTCTATAGACCAACAATAAGAGCTTTGACACACACTCACTCTTCATCACACCCATACACACAAAGAAACAGAATTGGTCTCCAGCAGATGGGTAGTGCTGAGCAGCACACGAAGTAGGATACACACTGAACGTACGGGTAAGATTTCTCTCTCTATTCTCTATATGCAGTGTTTCTTAGGTAACAGTGGCTATCGCCTTCATCTCACACTGATGAATTTTTTCAGAGATAAAATGAGCCAAAGTTTAAAGTCTGGATTTGAGTACCTCCATGGAGGAAACACGGGACGAGTGATACACCACTGTAGCCAAAGGATCACTGTGAGGACAACTGTTAGACACTGGCTCTGCTGGACAATGGAAAATGTACCAGCAAAGGTAAATCAACAGTCACTTCAGACTAAAGATTTTGCAGAAAAAGCTGATAAAAATATTCTGGAAGTGGATGGCAAAGTTGGTCAAACAATTATTTAGCTAAATCTGAGCCACAAATTTGAAATGCCATGAGTTATTACATTTTATGCCACAATAATGGAAGGGTTCATTTTTCTACCCCACACAGTGTCCTTGGCTGTCTTCCCATGGAAAATTCCTGCAAGCAGCTATACCTCTGTTTAAACACCCTTAGCAGTGAAAAGCAGTTGTGATTTGACCTTTCCTTTATCTTCTGCCACTAAGCAGTTGATAACGTATTTTATGCACATCTTCTTTATATTCTTCAATGGGTTTGTGTGGATTACAAATGAGTGGTCACTGCCTTACAGGCAGAAATCAGCAGGAGTTTGAGGGTAAAGAGAAATCCTAACAAGCTCACAAAAGGGCATGTTTTTGCCATTTAAAGCTACTTGAAAAGTAAATATTGAATGATAAAAAAAATTCTCAATAGATGAACATCCACATTGCGACCAAGTTGATTCTGTCAGGAACGGGATAACTTACTTTTCCTTCTGGATAAATACGTATTTATGAATCTTTCTTCACTTTACCTTTGTTGTTTGCGATTTTCTACGCTTCTAAGTTTGAGTTTACAGCAGCAAGATTGTCAGTCACAGTAAAACAAGAGGCAGGGTTCATTGCTTAACTACTGTACATGTCAAATACAAATGTCTGATGTAAAATGGTCTTAGTTTAGAAATGACTATAACATTTGCTTAAACTTCTAAATTGAAGATTTTGAGTTTATACATACATATATATATATATATATATATATATATATATATATATATATATATATATATATATATATATATATACATATACATGAACTATGTATGCGTGTATATATATATATATATATATATATATATATATATATATATATATATATATATATATATATATATATATATATATATATACACATACATAGTTCATTCACACATGTACTGTACACACATCTCTCAGACCACCTCTATAAAGGCTTACCAGCACGCAGATCAACTTTACCCATTTTGCCTCTGTACTTACATGGAGGACATCAGTGTACAAGGAATGTCCATCAGTTTCCTTTCAAAACAGGCAGTGTGAAAAGCTCACCTATTTCTCCAGAAAAAGACCATGCTAACTGCTGCCTACTGCAGGTAAGACAGTGATTACTCTTAAGTACACACACAACCACACTTACATAGAAAAAATATTTATCAAGTTACATTCATTGTTCTGTAAGCTAAAGCTAGCCTGACAAAATAAATGGCTTATTGACTGTTGCCTTTAGCTCAGTAAGCAGCTTACACATCTTACACATCTCTCCTCTGTTTCTCTCCTGACTGAAAAGATAACTGCACTTAAAAATAAAACAAAAATATCAACAACCCCAAGATTAGGAATTGCATGGCTAACTTTACAGTATGGTACAAGCGCTAACTTGGCTAATGCTAATAGAAACTTCACAGCTACAGCTTTGATAATTGTTGAGGCAAAAAAGGAGGAAAAAATGTTAAAAGCTTTCAATTTGAGTACTATGAAAGTAGGATGGTTTAATCTGAAAGCATTTTATTGTGCTTTGACTGTACAGAATGAGAAAAAAAATGGATGCATCTAGACATTTAAAACATTAAAATAGTTTTGTTTTTTTTATCATTTAATTTTTTAAAATTGTACCTTTAAACGAAATTAAATATTTTCATAAATTAAAAACTTTCTTTTCTAATTTCTAATTAATAACAATTTATAAAATCACTGGAGGCAACCATTTTTAAAAGTATGTTTTAAGGACTGATTTTAACAAAAAAAAAAATCAATAAAGTAACTGTAATGTAAACAGTGTCCCAAAACTGTATGTATCAAATATGACACCACAGTCGTTAAAGGCTTTATCAACTTGTGACGAAGTACTTTAGCTAAATAAATCAATAAACTTGATGTATTTCAACAAAAGAGTGAACGGGAATAATTTATACATTGATACAACTATCACCTATTTAAAACAATTTTGGGCAAGAAAGTATAGTGGGTCACTAACGGGTCCTGGGTTCCTTTTGCCTCTGTCCTTAGCGTACATCCTTGGTAACTTCTCCTCGGACATTACTCCAAATCAGCCAGTTACATTTCCACACTTTTTTTCTTTTTGGGATGGGGGTAGTGTGGTGGTGGGCGGTAATGTGTAATGTGTAGATAACTGGATTTTGTGTAATGATCCCAACCTCCAGAAATAACTTAATTTTATGTGGGGTTTCTTGTTAATGAGTTCAAGTACTCTGCTTGTCATATGTATTAACACTTTTACTCTAACCATTTCACTCATTGACACATAATCTTGGGGGGAAAAAAAACAACTGTTTGTTTATTGCACAGCACTACAACCCTCACTTGCTGTTCACTGGATACATTATTACAAGAAGTCTTGGCAGGTTGTAGAGAAGGATTTAAAATGACACTGTGAAGAAGAAGCTCAAATCAAGGAACAATATTGTGTAATTTCAGAAGTAATTGCGAAAAGGTGTGATATAAAATGCTTAGAAATTTCCTGTTAACAGCACTGACTTCTGGTTTCAACTCACCAAAATGAAAAATACAATGAAAGTGCATTATAAGATATCAATTTCGATGATTACTATAGTTACGGTCTATAAAACTTCCTCATGACTCAACTACAACCACTCAAAGCAGGACTGTGCCACATTTTACTGCTGTCTTGGAAAATGGACTAATGAGGAAATTAATTACTCTAAAGCCCACTTATTATGTATGTAAATGATTAATTTGTGACAACATTTGTGACTGTGCCCAAACAACCCTGTATAACAGATGGCTGTTGTTGTGATGGTGATGTCATGTCTGTCTGAAAGGACAGCACAGCTTTAGAAAGTGGCTGTGTGAAGAACTGATTTGATGACAGAGTAACACGGTTTGTTCTCTTTAAGTTAAGGACTAGCATGCACTATGAAGAGCAAGAGTGGCAGGTGGCAGCGCCTCTATCTAGTTACTTGGTGCTTCAGAGGATTAGAAGGACAGTGATACAGTAAAACTTTACATTTTTTAAAAATGTTTTACAAATGTAAAGTTTGTTATGTTAGCAGTGGTGACAAAAACTCAAGTATTTCTATCAGCTGAAGGTAGAAAAAAGATGTAATCAATGAACAAAGAATTTCTTAAATGAGCGGTCACAATGTGTTTAATATATAATTGGGAAATTTAGTCAATTGGCAAAATAAAAACTGATGTATTTGCATGTGCATGCCAACAACATGCACTGTACAACATGGAAAATTGTATTAATCTACAAATTGTCCAGTTATATCTGTAAGAACTCCCAATACTCCAGAGCAAAGATCATTCAACCTTCACCACTCTGCTAAGTAGGGAATGACCTTCTGAATGTCATTTTCCTAAACTGTAAGAAAGTTTTCTTTCCACCCCTTAAAGTTCCTTGTTGAAGCAAAGAGCAGTGGCTTTCCTCCTCTTCCTCTCATCCTGCTGGCTCACACATGACTAAAGTGCCACATTTCACCTTGAGTAATATCAATGTGATTCACCGTTTTACTAGTGCATGCTAAACAGAACGTAGCTTTATAACTTCCTGGAAACCCAAAATTCCTTCTGACCTTCCTCTCTTCCTCAAACTCCTGGTTTCTCCTCCCCCACTAATTAGGTCATCCCTCTCTGTTTCCTCCATCACTGAGTTTGCCTTCAAGGCGTCAGCAGACCAGCCAACCACAGTAAAGAGAATGTAGCATTAACCCTCTCCCCCTCCCATCAAAGACACTCGCACTACCAATCCAATGAGCTTACAGAAAGTGGGTGGGGCCCATGTTGTTCCCCTCCCTGATTTTCTCCTGCAGCTAAACTTGCTGTCTCACTCATGCTTCCTGGCTTCACTCACATGCTCAGAGAAGGAAGAGCTGTAGAGACTTAGCCACACATGAAACAGCTCTGCCTACTTTTAAACACCCTGGATTGAACTCAGGATATTCTTAAATCTCGTGCGGGGTGTGACAGATTTTATCTACGGAATAGGGCCGCAGCATCGTGACTTTTTTACGCTTTTCAGTTGGGATTGTATTACAGCTATAGGTGAACGAGTGTGTATGTGTGTGAGTGTGTCTTAGTTAGTTTGTATGAGTGTGTGAGAAGGAATAAGGACCAAAATGATTGCAGCTCAGCTACTAGCCTATTACTTTACAGAACTCAAGGATGACCAGGTCAGAAAGGTAAGTGCTTCCTATTTCCTCTGCCTTCATTGCTGATGTACGTTTGTTTGACGGAGTGATGGAACAGAAGAGCTACAAAATAGTCAGAGAAGATAGGACTGAATGTGCGATAGAGGTCACTGAGTCAATCGCCACCACATCTTCTCCCACTTTTACTTTTTTGAGAGGATCATACTTGTGGTGTTCGCATACGGCTGTTTTTGAAGCGTGCGACTGATGAGGAAGTGAATGAAACTCATCATTTTTGGGAGGAGAGTTTTTAAATCTCGTCTTTAATAAGATTTGGTTTTAAAATTACATTTGAATCAACTGAGCTTAGTGAGACGTGACAAACTGCACAGGGGTGTGTTTGTAAAGTAAGTAGACTTAACACGAGTGTGGTTGGTGCCATGATGTAAGATTTAAGAGGCGTGACAAAGAGGAGGAGAGAGGAAGTTGGTGGTGAGGATGATGGGGCTCGTGAGCAGAGGGGTGGGAAACTAGACCTGAGCATGAATGAGTAAAATCATTTTAAGGGTCAATGAATTTATTTAGTATACTGGATCAAATTAGGCTCATACTTTGTCTTCTCAGAGTTAAGTTAATTGGGAGAATAATATTGACAGAACACCTCAAAAGATCATTAAGTTTAGTAATTAATCAGTGACTGTTTCCATGAGCAGTTAGTAGTAAGAAGGATCTGTGCCTCTGTCTGGTTTTCAAGGTTTAAAAACATCTGTGTGCATTTTTTATAATAATAAGAATATAAGTGATAGTACCATAACTAAGAAAAACCTGTTATTGGAGGTATAGCTCAGAGATCCTTTTAACAAGATATAGAGATGTCAAGGAAAGTGTCCTGAGGTGGAAATGATGAATTTGCATCTTTTGTAACTGTAACTGTAAAAATACTGACATGACCAGTTTTAGTCACTTTAACAGTGTCACAATTGTCTGTCTGTGTGTGTGTGTGTGTGTGTGTCTGTATGTATCAAGTTTAAAGAAGCTTTTCCAGTCACTTTTGGTTCCCAGCACTGGCCAGTTGAACGTGCCATAAAAACATGTTGCCAGAACCAAACCAAGTTGTGTTGTGTAAGCTATTTTAGAGGAAATAATCAAGAGACACACACTTTAGTTTTTCTCTCTCCCTTTTTCTTGAAATTCAAAGACCATTTCTCCACATGTGGATTTGAGTTCTCTTAATGATGCTCTCCAGTGATGTCCCACATAAACTACAGACATGTGTTCTGAAACCATCTCTTTTTACCCCAAAAGAGTGGGAAAAAAAAAGTTCACAGCCGTTACCTTTCCTTCCTCAGTCATACTCTCTCAATCCAGTTGAAATCTCTTGATATTTGCATAAAGTCTCTTTCAGGTCGGTAACAACTGTACCTGCTGAGCCAAAGTCACATCAGCCTTTTAAAGTAAAAGACATTCATCAGTTGCAAAGATTTAATGTAATATGACACATCTTCCCTCCCGCTTTTCTCCTGCTCTCTCCCTCTCCCTGCCTCCCTAAAATAGGCCAGCTTTGAACCATGTGACTATAGGTGACAGGAGAAGGCTTACACCAATGCACTCACAGACAACAGCAGGTGTGTAGCCATTGTGTAGCCTGTCAGAGAGAAGGGTTTGTCCAGGCCTTGTCAAAAACTCTTCTGGTTTAGATATAGTAACCACTAAAATTTGAACTGCTCTAAGTGAAAGTTTTTGATCTTATGTGAGGAGATGAACTGGACTGTATTTATTGTTTTTTAGATGGATTCAAACCAGCTAAGTGGCCTTTTCTGTCAACTCAATCTACTGCAGTGTCCTTCAGTGGCTCTCTGATTCACTCTGGGCTGTTAGTAGGTATCCCAAGCAGTGTTTCCCTGAGTTTGAATGTGTGTGTGCACGCTTAAGGTGGAATAAGGGAACATACAGGAGAGGGTGGTGCCAAGGGCAGTATTTTTCCACATGATGAAGCTGTGTGTATGTGTGTGCACAACAGAGTAGTACATGTACATACACAGCAGTCTGGTGTCTGTGAATAACCTCATGGTAAGGAGGCGACAAGCCATTGTTGAGAGTAGGAATGCAAACAGAAAGGAAAAGGACAAGGAGAATGGGGGAGGAGGAAAAAAGGTGGGATGAGAGCGTGATTTCCCAGAGTTGCAGTGCAAGTTCTGGGTTGTGTTTTAGAAATTTGTGTCAGTTGAAGGGTAAACACGACCTTTACAAAAATGATGCTTTCAGACAACAGAGAACTTGTTTCACCTCAGGGAATTTCAAAAGAACATAAGAGTATTTTTAAAATATTATGTTAGTTTTGGTGTGTGATGGCTTGTTTTAATTTAATCTGCACAACTTGGTTTTATCATTTCAAGCACTTTGTGTTGCCTCTGATTTGAAAAGCTCTTTACAAATAAAGTTTGATTTGAACTGAAAAATCTTGACAATTTAATAACTTAATTTACACTTTTCTGTAAAAACAAACTTTAATTTTAATTTACTTCCTGTAAGATGAAACACAGAAATCCGTGTAAGCTATATCCGAGCCGATGAAGCCCTGCATAGATAAAATGCTTAGTCATGGACACGCTGCAAACTGCTGAGTCAGACATGCTCGTTTCTGTCTTGCAGCAGGAACTAAACTCAGACTGAGCTTTGGGTATCTGATCGCTCCACAAAGAATAATGTCAGGAATGACTGCTTTTAACCCTCCTTTTCTTTGTAACAAAAAATCAAACTGGACAGCAGAGGGCACTTTGTTGTTTAAGTAGAGCTATATAAGGAGCACATTGTTATTTTAAATATCTATGACAAAGTGCACAGTCTTATGCTAGTAGGTAACCTGAAGAAGAAATTTGTAGTTAAATGGCTTAAAGAGATTGTTTCTTTTTTCCCAGAAAGTAAAGCCATTTTGTTTGAATGTTATTCCATGATACTGATAACAATTTCCTGCCAACAGGAATATTAGAAAGAAAGAAAGTGGGATAAAAGCATTACTACTTGTAGCACTTGGCATAAATAAAGTGGGCTGATGGCCAAAATAGTTCATAGCATCGAACCCGGATGGATCAGTTCACATCAGCTGATTCTAGAGTGGTGTACATAATCTCTACCTGATAAATACATGATTAATTTCTTCAGTGACAGTTCAAATAGTCAGTATAGTGCACAGAGCTTGGTTTAAATACATGGTGAAATGGTGAAAGTGACAAGAGTTTTATGTGTTTAGAATTTAAACTAGGACTGTATCATGAGAACACCATTAATTAAGAATAAGCTCATAGAAATGGTCTCATTCAAACCTTTGAAGTCTATCCCCTTTTGTCTTCTTTGTCATTAAAATGTGTGTTGTCAGCCTACCAAGATCCTTGTGCTTATTTTAGATATTCAGAAGAAAAGGTCAAAAATGCCTTTGAATCTTGCAAAACACGAGAGATGGATCTCCTATGGTAATCTTGCAAAGTAAATTCCACCATAAAGTATATGACTGTGTAAATTTTATATGATTGCTTATTATGCTTATTTATCCAGGATTGCCCACTCTAGAGAAATCAGCCAAAGAGTAGCTATAATCACAGAATCTCTCTTTCTAACATATATGTGTGTGTCTGTGTGTGTATATATGTATATGTATGTATGTATGTATGTGTATATATATATATGTATATATATATATATATATATATATATATATATATATATATATATATATATATATATATATATATATATATATATATATATATATATATATCTCTTCTGCCGCTTATCCGGGGTCGGGTCGCGGGGGCAGCAGCCTAAGCAGGGAAGCCCAGACTTCCCTCTCCCCAGCCACATTTGCCAACTCTGCGGGGGGGATCCCGAGGCGTTCCCAGGCCAGCCGAGAGATGTAATCCCTCCAGCGTGTCCTGGGTCTTCCCCGGGGTCTCCTCCCAGAGGGACGTGCCTGGAACACCTCACCAGGGAGGCGTCCAGGAGGCATCCTGACCAGATGCCCGAACCACCTCAATTGGTTCCTCTCGATGCGAAGGAGCAGCGGCTCTACTCTGAGCCCCTCCCAGATGACCGAGCTCCTCACCCTATCTCTAAGGGAGAGCCCGGCCACCCTGCGGAGGAAACTCATTTCAGCCGCCTGTATACGAGATCTCGTTCTTTCGGTCACGACCCACAGCTCATGACCATAGGTGAGGGTAGGAACGTAGATCGACTGGTAAATCGAGAGCTTCACCTTCTGGCTCAGCTCCTTCTTCACCACGACAGACCGGCGCAGAGTCCGCATTACTGCAGACGCCGCACCGATCCGTCTGTCGATCTCGCGCTCCGTCCTTCCCTCACTCATGAACAAGACCCCGAGATATTTAAACTCCTCCACTTGAGGCAGGACCTGACCCCCGACCTGGAGAGGGCAATCCACCCTATTCCGGCTGAGGACCATGGTCTCAGATTTTGAGGTGCTGATTCTCATCCCAGCCGTTTCACACTCGGCCGCGAACCGCTCAAGCGAGAGCTGGAGATCACGACCAGATGAAGCCAACAGGACCACGTCATCCGCAAAAAGCAGGGACCCAATCCTGAGGCCACCAAGTCGGATCCCCTCAACACCTCGGCTGCGCCTAGAAATTCTGTCCATATAAGTTATGAACAGAATCGGTGATAAAGGGCAGCCTTGGCGGAGTCCAACCCTCACCGGAAACGGATCCGACTTACTACCGGCAATGCGGACCAAGCTCTGACACCTGTCGTACAGGGACCGGACAGCTCGTACAAGGGGGTCCGGTACCCCATACTCCCGGAGTACCCCCCACAGGAGCCCCCGGGGGACACGGTCGAATGCCTTCTCCAGGTCCACAAAGCACATGTAGACTGGTTGGGCAAACTCCCATGCCCCCCCCCAGGACCCCAGAGAGGGTATAGAGCTGGTCCACTGTTCCGCGACCAGGACGAAAACCACATTGCTCCTCCTCAATCCGGGATTCGACTATCCGGCGACTATCTCTGCAGGACCCCTGAATAGACCTTACCAGGGAGGCTGAGGAGTGTGATTCCCCTGTAATTGGAACACACCCTCCGGTCCCCCTTCTTGAAAAGGGGGACCACCACCCCAGTCTGCCAATCCAGCGGTACTGCCCCCGATGTCCACGCGATGCTGCAGAGGCGTGTCAGCCAGGACAGCCCCACAGCATCCAGAGCCTTAAGGAACTCCGGGCGGATCTCATCCACCCCCGGGGCCTTGCCGCCAAGGAGCTTTTTGACCACCTCAGCGACTTCAGCCCCAGAGATAGGAGAGTCCACCCCTGAGTCCACCAGCTCTGCTCCCTCATGGGAAGACGTGTTGGTAGGATTGAGGAGGTCTTCGAAGTATTCCCTCCACCGACCCACAACGTCCCGAGTTGAGGTCAGCAGCTCCCCACCTCCACTGTACACAGTATTGATGGAGCACTGCTTCCCCCTCCTGAGCCGCCGGATGGTGGACCAGAATCTCCTCGAAGCCGTCCGGAAGTCTTTCTCCATGGCCTCGCCGAACTCCTCCCATGCCTGAATTTTTGCCTCGGCAACAGCCGAAGCCGCATGCCGCTTAGCCCGCCGGTACCCATCAGCTGCCTCCAGAGTCCCACAGGCCAAGAAGGCTCGATAGGACTCCTTCTTCAGCTTGACGGCATCCCTCACTGCTGGTGTCCACCAACGAGTCCTGGGATTACCGCCACGACAGGCACCAACTACCTTACAGCCACAGCTCCGGCCGGCCGCCTCAGCAATAGAGGCACGGAACACAGCCCATTCGGACTCAATGTCCCCCGCCTCACTCGGGACATGTTCGAAGCTCTGCTGAAGGTGGGAGTTGAAGCTCGCTCTAACAGGGGACTCAGCCAGACGTTCCCAGCAGACCCTCACAACACGTTTGGGCCTGCCAGCTCTGACCGGCTTCCTCCCCCACCATCTGAGCCAACTCACCACCAGGTGGTGATCAGTTGACAGCTCCGCCCCCCTCTTCACCCGAGTGTCCAAGGCATGTGGCCGCAGGTCCGACGATACGACTACAAAGTCGATCATTGAACTGCGGCCCAGGGAATCCTGATGCCAGGTGTACATATGGACACTCTTATGCTGGAACATGGTGTTCGTTATAGACAATCCATGACGAGCACAGAAGTCCAATAACAAAACACCATTTGGGTTCAGAGGGGGGGGACCATGCCTCCCAATCACTCCCCTCCAGGTCTCACTGTCATTGCCCACGTGAGCATTGAAGTCCCCCAGCAGAACAATGGAGTCCCCAGAAGGAGCACCCTCCAGCACTCCCTCCAAGGACTCCAGAAAGGGTGGGTACTCTGAACTGCTGTTCGGTGCATAAGCACAGACAACAGTCAGGACCCGTCCCCCCACCCGGAGGCGGAGGGAAACTACCCTTTCATCCACCGGGGTAAACCCCAACGTGCAGGCACCAAGCTGGGGGCTGATGAGAATGCCCACACCTGCTCGGCGCCTCTCACCATGAGCAACTCCAGAGTGGAAGAAGGTCCAGCCCCTCTCGAGGGTACTGGTTCCAGAGCCCAAGCCATGCGTCAAGGTGAGTCCAACTATATCTAGTCGGAACCGCTCAACCTCGCGCACAAGCTCAGGCTCCTTCCCCACCAGAGAGGTGACGTTCCACGTCCCTAGAGCCAGCTTCTGCAGCCGGGGATCGGACCGCCAGGGTCCCCGCCCCTTGCTGCCGCCCAGCTCACATTGCACCCGACCCCTACGGCTCCTCCCGCAGATGGTGAGCCCACGGGAGGTGGGGCCCATGTAACCCTTTCGGGCTGAGCCCGACCGGGCCCCATGGGCGAAGGCCCGGCCACCAGACGCTCGCTCTCGTACCCCGCCTCCAGGCCTGGCTCCAGAGGGGGGTCCCGGTAACCCGCGTCCGGGCAAGGGACCATTCATGCCCAGGTTAGTCGTCATCATAGGGGTCTATGAGCCGTGCTTGGTCTGGTCCCTCCCCTAGACACCTGTTTGCCATGGGTGACCCTACCAGGGGCATAAAGCCCCCGACAACATAGCTGCTAGGATCTTCGGGACGCACAAACCCCTCCACCACAATAAGGTGACGGAGAGGATATATATATACATATATATATAATGTATGTGTATGTATGTATGTATGTATGTATGTATGTATGTGTGTATGTATATAATTAGTATACATATTTATTCGCAGCTGCTGGTGTCAAAGTTCAAATATCTACAACCAGTAAGGGACTGCACTTAGTTGACCCATGAGGGAGCCACGACAGGTGTAAGCTCTAGTTGTCCAAAAGAGCAAAACTATGGTTTGCCAGAAAGCATACTGGGAAAGCCCGTTTGGAAAAACATGCTCTGGAAAGAGTCACATTCATAAAAACTTTACTTATCTGATTTAAGTGATCATATGTATGTTTGATGTTGACCTAAACAATATTTTCAGAAGAAAAACCCCTTACTAACTGTGAAGCCTGGTGTTGAAAATGTCATTACTTTAGGTTGCTTTTTAGCCTGAACTGGTGGACAGCTTGTAGAAACTGAGTCAACTGCTTGCAGGTGATGTTAAACAATCTGTGCATCTTGCCGTTAAAGGTCACAAGGAAAGCAAAACCTTCAAAAGACATTCAAAACTATTGGCTGGCCATTAAAAAAACAATCTAGTCTTTTTCTGAAGTTTCTTCATTTCAATACCCCTTTCTATATTAGAAGTTGGGAAACGAGGGGATGTGAAATCAGGCAGAGAGCTACAGGCTAGGTTTAAAATCAGGCTAAAATCACTAACTTCTAGTTGAGTATCAGGATTGTCATTTAATTACTTCTAACATACTTACTTAAATGTTTGTTTATTACATTATTCCTCAAAAGGATAATTTTTTGATAAACATACATGTTTTACCAACACAGTCTACCTCAGTCACATTCTAGTAGTCTGATATTTATCCACCAGAGAAACTTATATGCTGAGGTATTTCACTGTGTTTTCTGATGACTGATGTTTTCTGCTTCAGTCTGTGTTTTAGCACTTTTACAACTTGCTCATTTAACAATAAAAGAAGTTTTTTATTCACAGCTTCGGATTGAAAAACTAGGTCCAGTCACAAAAGCAGGTGATGGGTGTAATACACACCAGATACATTCTGCAGCAAGTAGGTTAATAATTTACATTTTACATCTCCATACCCAAAACAGGATGAGGTGGTGTTCATAAACACTGTACACAGTCCTGTGTCAGACTTACAGAAACTGGCAAGACAGAAGGAAGTTTATTGGGAGAGGGGTGAGGGGGTAAGAAGTTCAACTGAAGGGCCATGGAGAGAAAATATAAAAGGGATTCTTTGCTCTGTGAAACAATACTTTGCTGAAGTTTTAGATAAAAATATTGTGTTGGAAATAAGCATAAAGTGATGTAAGAATACTTTTTCTCCCTAGGTTTTGTAGTGTTGTTTGTGTCAACCTAAAATATCTGTGTTACAAAGCGGCGTCTGTTACCGCTCTGCCTTAAACTCACTTTTATCAGTTTAGGTCAAACTTGACAAATAAACAAGTTCATATATATAATCGGTAGCAGTCACTTTACTTCTTTTACAATTATGTGTTACAATAGTCACAACAAAAATACATATTAGTCTCTGTTTATTTCATTGTACGAAGACAGTTTGAAGTGTGTAGTTATGTTAAAAATTCGCCTGCATACCTAGTCGTTTGAAAAACAAGGTACATTCTTTCAACTTTGTAGTTATACTTATCAGGACACATGGAGAAAAATATCTTCCCAGACCTTTGCATGAAACTATGTGGCAAATTAACAACAGCATGACATTCTACACTTTGTCATTATTTATTCAACACATGCTAAAACCTGTTGTTCTTAAGTGTTCAGGTGTGTTTTAACACAGTTACAAAGAGCAAAGAAATCAGTAAGGATCTTAGAAAAGCAATTCATTTCGCCCATCAATCTGATAAGGAATTTAAAACCATTTCCAAAGAACTTTTAACCCATCATTTTACAGAGAGAAAGATTCTCCATGAGCAGATAACCTCTCTGTTGATGATCTTCTCAGAAGTGGACATTATCGTATTAGTAGTTTCATGTGTGTTGGGTAATATATTGATAATATTTCATTTCATTTGATTTCATTTAAACTTAGTTGATCTTATTGATTATTTAGATTTGATTCTGTTTTTATTCATTTGTATTTAGTATTTCAGCACCATGTGAGTATAATGTTGGTGCCACTGTGGGGAGATTTTGTTAAGCACTTGCACAGCACCGGTGTTAAATTGTTCCTTCAAAGCACAGATTGGACGAGAGTAAAATAAAACTTTGTCGTGATCCACTAAGTTTACAATCTGAGCATTTCTTCATGAGTTTATGGAGAGGAGCGGATTCAGTGACTCAGTTATGTACAACATGTGCTAATGGGTTTTCATACCAGACACAGACTACACATTTAGATTGAATATAGGGAATGTAACACCTACAAAATTGAAGATCATGATGTTCTCATGTTTAAAAACCATCCTGCTCATTTACAGTATGCACACTTTACTGTGTATTATCACTGTCTGTTAAATCTTGAAACACCCTGACTAGATTCTTTTGGGATATTCAGATACAGTATTCCTAAAAATATTAGAATATCTTATAAAAAAAAAAAAAAAATGAAATCGATTGAATTTGCCTTTGTGTTGCCACATAGTTTCTTTTCTATAAAGGTCTTTGCTGACAGATGTAATTTTTTTTCCTGTAGATACTCTCACAGCCATAAGGCTTCATCCTGGAAGCCAGAGCTATTCAGGAAATGCAGTTAATGTTTGACTCCTGAAAAAGGAAGTTACAGCATTCCTATCTGATGGATTTTACAATGAGTCATTTTTGATAAATTATTGTTTGAATGCCCGAGTACATGCCAATTCTGTTTTTGACATATCACATTGGGGTTATAAGGATGGTATGTCCTCACAGTCTGTGATGTAACGAAGGATTTCACCAGAGTTGTTTAACATCCTGTTCCTTAAAGTCACACAGCAAATGCTGTTTGCTCTGTCTTCTACGGAGATGGGCGAGTTCAGTTGGCAATTTTATGACTTCTGGACACAATAATGATTGCAATAAAGCATTGTTTTATCTTAGAAGGGGTGCAATTCCCGATCAGAATAACTTAGATTGGAGATTAATGATTTTCTTTTATCATGTGATTCTGGTGACTGTGTGCTTCTTATTGTCTTGGATTTAACTGCTGTGTTTGCTACTGGTATACTAACACTAATACTGATTATAATAATATCTAATTTGGAACATTGTGTCAGCAGAAAAAAAAGGTGTGACCCTGTAATAGTATAAATAGTTTAAACCAGAATGCAGAGACAGTAAAACACAAAAGTTTGGTTGTGTGTGTTCTGGCATCTTGTTTCCACAGTAACATAGTTTTTGTTGGATAAAACGTCAAAGATTTGACAACAGCCTTCACAGTAAAATTTTCTTGTTACATCAAGTGAGTCCTGTCAGTGACATCTTTTATGTTGTCTTGCACTGTCAAACTCAGACCCTCCTTAACTCTGGAAAAACAAAACAATGGTGGACCTCTGTGTTATTTTCTTGTTTCTTCATCTGATGTAATTGACTGTGTTATTTGGTCTGTGGAAGCAAAACCTGTTTCTGGTAGAACATTTTTGCTGTCAGCTTAGACACATAGGTTACATCGGCTAGATTAACTTCCGGTTAGCACTGTGGCTGGGTGGATAGACGCACAGACCCACTTTTAAATGTCTACCACCACTTTGGTGACGAAACTTATCATGGAGTGTGAATTGACCAGATGAAAACAAAATCTTTTCTAATCGCAGCCTCGAAAGCAGAAAACAAAGTTCTCACTTCTTGTGGCATATGGGACAAACTTTAAAGCTGGGGTAGATCATCTCGCTCAGAAACATTTTATTTACTCTGGGCGAAGTGGTTCCTCATCCTGATAGTAGTCTATATATTTTGTAATCATGAACGATAAGAAATATAGTTAGACCCCTCAGTTTACTGTAAATCTGTAAAAACTGACCAATCAAAATGTTTGGGCCGAATTGAAATTGTTCATTTCTTATTTTTCGTAAGTTTCTTCTTCCGGCTCCCCTCCTCCCCCTTCTGCAGTGCATACATGATAGCCACACCCTGCATATAAATGGTGTGTTAGGATGAAAATGCTTCTTCTACATCAAGTGAAGAAGAAACTTGGAAGGGAAACATGTCTGAGAAAACACAGGAAGGATTCCCCTGACCTGGCTCGGTTTATTTGTCTCCTCCCACTAAACAGCCAAGGAAAAGAAAATCATTGGTGGAAAAAGCTGCGAACAAGAAAAGCACTCGGAGAGCGCAAACCTCTGCCAACGCCTTAAAATAAAAATCCTGAATTCAAACAGTGATACGGATCACCACCAAAATTAAATCAGTTCTTCCTTTTCACATTTCCAACAACTCCTGAAAATTTAATAAAGATCCGTCCTTAACTTTTTGAGTTATCTTAAACACAAACAGACAAACAGATAAATGCCGGTGAAAACATAACCTCCTTGGCAGAGGTAAGAAAAAAGCCTCGGATCACGCAAGGAGCAATATTAGAGGGGGAGGAGCCAAGACGGGGTGCCACTTTCAAATCTTGCTCGCTCCCCAACATTACTTACCCCAGCTTTAAGCTGTGATCTGAGACTAAATGTCAGGGGTGTCCAAAGTCAGTCCTCGGGGCTGCTGTCCTGCAGGTTTTAGATGTATCCAGGCTCCAACACACCTGGCTTCCGTTAAATGGATCTAACAGACGATGAAGTTCTGCACAATCACTTATCAATTTGAGTTAATTATGTTGGAGCAGGGATACATGTAAAACCTGCAGGATAGTGGCCCCAGAGGCTCAGAGCTCGGTACCGTGCTACAAGTGTACAGTATAGATTATGTGTCTGCATTTATATTGATTGTATTGGTGTTGTGACAGATAAATATCTATTGCTAAATGTTAAATACTTTATTTTTTTTCTGCTGTATTTTCAGATTGACAAGTACCTGTACTCCATGCGTTTCTCTGATGAGACGTTACTGGACATCACTCAGCGCTTCAAAAGGGAGCTGGCAAAAGGACTTGGTCGGGACAGTAATCCTACAGCTTCACTGAAGATGCTGCCAACGTTTGTGCGATCAATCCCTGATGGATCAGGTTAGTACCTTGATTTTATCCAGATAAATTTCACAATCAGTGTAAGGAAACTGAATAATGATATCTTATGATAGATAAAACGCACCACACAGCCTGTAAGCATAGATTAAGACTGTATGAGTGTATGAATGAATGTATGTATGAAGTTGGTAGTGAAATATGAGCACAGTTAGGGGTCAAGGCTAGAAAATGTACAATCCATATACTTAGTATTTGTTTACTTTTGATTTGTGAAAGCAATTTGAGAGAAAAATTGCACACAAATTATCTATCAATCAATCACTTATTATTAATTTGTATATACCTTGATAAAAATTAAAGGTGTAAATACAATAAAATTTATGAAATGGCAAGTACACCATTAAATAAAATGTCACAGGATTTCTTGGTATTAAAAAGCCAGTCTGAATAAATATGTGTTGAGTCTGGACTTTTAAATGACACCGGGGTCATTTAAAAGTGCTTATGTCAGGGGAAAGTCTGGGCCCAGCCACAGAGGAAGCCCGGTCACCCCAGTGTTTGCACTTAGTTTTTAGTACCTGCAGCAGAAGTTGACTGGAAGAGCTCAGAGTTCTATTTGGGTTCAGTAAAGACATCATATCAAATAAATAAGACAAACCGAGGCCATAAAGAGCTTTAAAAACAAACTAAGTCTTAAAATCAATTCTAAAATAAACTGGGCACCTGTGGAGCGGCTGCAGAAGTGTTATGAAGTGAAGTGATGTGCTCCTGCCTGGGCATGTTTGTTAAAAAAAAAAGAGCCACAACATGCTGCGCCAGCTAGAGGAGTCTGAGGGAGGACTTGGAGACTCCAGTATAAAGTGTATTGCAATAGTCTGTTCTGTAGCTGATGCAAGCATTCTCCACATCTGAACAATTTAAAAATGACTTGAATTTGGCCTAAAGTTGAAGTTGATGAAAACTAGATTTGACCACACTGTATTTCACAGGTGTCAAACCCCAGTCCTCGAGGGCCAGTATCTTGCGGTAGGTAAAGGAAAAAACAAGAACCTGCCGGATCCTGCCCCTTGAGGAATGGAGTTTGACATCCCTGGTCTATTTGTTTTGCAAATTTAAAATGATCAAAGATATCCCCAAGATTTTTCACTGTAGGTCTGAGTCTAGAAATCCGTGCACTAAGATCAGACTAAAAATAAACTCTGGGTTTGTCCTCATTCATGTAGAGGTAATTGTGGTGTAATACTGGTTAATGTTAGTGATACAGGCAGCCAATAGTCTTGCTGAATCACCACATCCTGATGACATGGGGAGATAAAGCTGAATGTCATCAGATGTGTCATCCATTATCAAGTAATAATCCTGACATCTCTGATAGCAAAAACTCCAATGTGATACATTTTTGCAGCAGATATTACTCTGTTATGCAGGACAGGAAGTCTCTCATCTGTATTAAAAATTTATGGCATGTTTTTAGCCCACACTTTGTTTTTTGGTCAGTGCTGTGTCAGCTTCCCGCTATCCCCAGTATTATGTCAATTTTGTCTGTGTGGTGCCATGCCAATTACTTTGTACAGATCAAGATTATTTTGGCTTACTTTCACATTAAGGACAAACTGTACTGAAGGAGGAGAGTTTCTGCCCACTTGAACTAAGGTGCTGATTTATCAAGTCTCCATTTTAATTGCAACATAATCTATTCTGCTCTGTTGTGTTTGACAACAAATCTATTCTAAGTTTGGACAGCAGTTGTTAGTCCTTAACTTGAGAGCTGTACAATACTACACAACATGACACACACACAGATCAGAGATTAACAGTAATCCTGCAGCCATTGTTAGAGGAGACAGTCACAGTAAATATCAGATGTAATTTTACAACGATACGCATGCAAGCACAGTTTCAGCACGTGTTACAGTTGCTGCTTTTTGTGCCAAGTACAGTCTTAACTGACTTCACTTAACACAGTTTATTTTAGAAAGGTTTTATGAGGACAGTTTTAAATATTAAATGTGAAAGTAACCAATTTTAAGAAATGTAGCCATTGATTGTGATCTTTTCAGTTTGTCAGTGTTCGGCTTAAAACAAAACTTAAACTTCTCCTGAAACATGTTTATATATAGTGCTGCTAGTCCGGTTTGTCTGTGTTTTGTCACTTCAGTTTTTACACGAGGAGCATCTTTGCATTTCTGTAATGTTTGATCAGGGACCTTCATCCATTTAGTCTCAAAGTGGCTTTAACTGTTAAGTACTGCATGTCTTTTTAAAATGCATCAGACAGACATTTGTATGAGCTGATAATGATCCCTCTGAATTATTTAATTGAGTTATTATTGTATATTATATATTATTATTATTATTATTGTTGTTGTTATTTATTATAACTATTAATGTTTTGGGGGGTTTTTTGTATTTTTTTTTTTACAAATTTCTGCTTTCTAATAGTTTCAACACTTATGTAAAACAACTGCGTTTTACTGTTGTCTTTATGCCCTCAGATCAAACCTTTGATGTTCATAGAAGAGACTGCAGTAGAAATTTTTTATGTTCTTATTTTAAAGCCATGATTGTAGCAATTTTTATGTGTGCTGAAACTGATACTACCAAAACCCTTGTATTAATTAATTTCCTTAGTTTATTTGAGATAAAGTTTTGGCCACTAGGTGAAGCACACTGATCTGACTCTGTGTTGTGATTTGCAAAAAGCATGGTGGTATCAGATCCTGAATATGGAAAGTAACACAACTTTGTGGGAGTAAAATCTTTCAAAGAGAACATTTCCTTCAAAAAGCATTTTCATCTTTTTCTACAGTCATCATGGGTGGCAGTTAAAAAAAACCCAAAAAAACCCCGAAAACATAAAGACTCTTGACCCACAAATAATAAACTCTACTGTAGATCTGCAACAGCAACAACATGGTCAGAGTTTCTCATTTTAGGACATTCTGCAGACATCTCTGAGATACAAGTTGATTTGTTTGTACTGGATCATTGAGGAGTGAAGCAAAGGGAGCACAGTTTTATCTAATGTTAATTCTTCGAGTGCTGTTAAAAATCAGCTGATCTGATAACAAAGCAGTAAACCAATTAGGCTGTACACCATTTTAGAATAATTAGGTTGTGATTCTTTTACAGTGATCTTTTTTTTTTTCCTATGGACCTGGATTCTGTGTCCTTTAAAGAGCTTGAATTAGATTGAATTAAAACCAAACTTATGTGTCTTTATGGCTGAAAAGCAATAGTTGTAATAATTAACCAGCAAAATTGCATGCAGATAATTTTCCTTGCAGACTCATACTAATCTGCTGACTTTATGTAAAGTATTTTTACATGATATAGAAAGACACACAGTATGCCACAAAAAGTGACACTACATTGATTTAGAAACTTTTAAACCCCATGTAAATGTCATGTTATGGTTATTTCTTTAAAATTCATATAACTGTTTCAGTCTTCGAAAAGACTGAAACATAAAAGAGATTTTATTTTCAAATCAGATGGAAAATCTTGATCTCTTATAAACTCTTGACCAGGTGAATTTGAAACTGCCATAAAAGTTTGTGTGCAAATCATTAACAAGCAGCTGCTGCAGAGCAGAATATTGCGAGGCAAACCAGCAGTGTTGTGCACCAGCATGTCTGTACATGAAGAAATATAGGAATGCATATTTCCTCCTTCTACACTGTATTTAATGTAAATTATAGATGAGGGCTTTGGCTCACTGACAAGACATGGCTTCTTGTAAAAAAAAAAAAAAAAAACTATCTGCAGCAATTTTATGGTTACATACCTGTATAGCACTTTTTCATCTTCATGTGTCTTTTTTACACAATAAATCTTAGTGTGAGGTGTATTTGTTAGCTAAACTAGCAGAAGGTGAACATGCTGATAAGACACATCCTTCACTTATGTAGATTTTTGGAATATAGTTATAAATTGAACAGTAAGACATCAACAAAACATTACAATGTAGAAGCCTTACTCCGGCCAATGGGTGTAATCGCAGTGACAGTGTTAGTCTGTAGCCATGTGCCTTAGTGGTCTGACATTTCTCTCCCTCTCTGCCCCTCATTTTGTACCTGCCTCGACAGAGAAAGGAGACTTCATTGCTTTGGATTTGGGAGGCAGTAACTTCAGGATCCTCCGTGTCAAAGTGAGCCATGAGAAGAAACAGACTGTTCAGATGGAGAGCCAAATCTATGACACACCAGAGGACATCATTCACGGCAGTGGAACAAGAGTGGGTTTATAGACAAAAACAAACACACACTTGCGACACAGTCTTTATTGAGTTTCACGTGGGACAACCTCTCCCTCTCTCTACATCTGTTCCAGCTGTTCGACCATGTGGCAGAGTGTCTTGGTGACTTCATGGAAAAACACAACATCAAAGACAAAAAACTCCCAGTCGGTTTTACCTTCTCCTTCCCCTGCCAGCAGACCAGACTAGATGAGGTGAACTAGTTAGTTACAGTGTCTGATTTATTATTATAAATTTGAATATGTGACCAACTATTCTCCATTGAGTTTCCATAATTGTACAGGAGCCCTGCTTCAGAGTCATATGGAGTATGTAGCAGTATAAGCTCAACCAACCAAAACTCAGCTGTGTGTTAAATCATTGTTGTTTTCTCATTTTCCTGTGACTGTGTTCATCTCCAGGGCTACTTGTTAACATGGACAAAGCGTTTCAAGGCGAGTGGGGTAGAGGGAATGGATGTTGTCAAGCTGCTCAACAAAGCTATTAAGAAAAGAGGAGTGAGTCTTATCTTGTCTATTTTGGTTTCATTCTGAGCCCCTTGTCATTATGTAATTGGTTTATTCATGGTTTTATTCCAACTGTGATGCACAATGACAGGTTTCATTTAATCTTAACTGGAAAATGCTCCCTGAAGTGTGCTTTAAATTGTTTCAGGATTACGATGCTGACATTATGGCTGTGGTGAATGATACTGTGGGAACGATGATGACCTGTGGCTTTGATGATCAGCGCTGTGAAGTTGGCATCATCATAGGTACTGTGCTTTTATGAAGTTCAGGGAAAACCTGACTCATTACTGTAGTTATCACTGTCAACAATAAGACAGAGATGATTCTGAGCACAGTAGATAAACCTGTAAGGTTTGTATTCTTGTGATTGTAGGTACTGGTACCAATGCCTGCTACATGGAGGAGCTGCGTCACATTGACCTGGTGGAGGGAGACGAGGGCAGGATGTGTGTGAACACTGAGTGGGGGGCTTTTGGAGACGATGGCAGGCTGGAGGACATCAGGACAGAGTTTGACAGAGAGATAGATCGAGGCTCTCTCAACCCAGGCAAACAGCTGTATGTCCAGTCAGACATCTGGGATAACATGGTCACTGAGCTGGAATGCTAATGTAGAAAACCCTGATGATTATCAGCTACACAAAGCAGCTGGCTGATCTTTATTTTTTATGTTTTTGTGAAAAACAAAATTGTACAGAATGACCATGAACTTTGCTGCAGTTGCCAAAACACTACAAATATGTCGAAACGTGTCATTATAGCTCTTCCAAATGTTAGTCATTTTAATGTCTGTTCTCATCTGTAGTTTTGAGAAGATGGTGAGTGGAATGTACATGGGGGAGCTGGTTCGTCTCATCCTGGTGAAGATGGCCAGAGAAGGGCTTCTGTTTGACGGAAGGATTACCCCAGAGCTACTCACCAAAGGAAAGTTTGAGACCAAGCACATCTCAGCCATAGAGAAGTAAGTCATACAACATGCCTATAGGAGGAAAAATCCACCTGCTGTGTCATGTAGAGACGCAAAGATCTTTAAAATGTTCTCATTAGTAATGTTTTCTCTTTCTCCGTTTACCTGTCCCCTGTTTAGGAGTAAGGAAGGACTGACCAAAGCAAGAGAAATATTGAGCAGACTTGGCGTGGAGCCTTCTGCGGATGATTGCATTGCTGTGCAGCATGTGTGTGTTCTTTCTAAAATTAGTTATTTAAACCTTTTTTTTTTCAAAAAGAATTAATTAAAACAATAACAAATCTGCAGCACAGGAAATAAAAGCATTTGTTACTTCTGTTGAAAGTGAGAGTTGATTAAACTAAAAGTGAATCTCTGTAGATTGATAATGCATATTCAGATTTTTAGAAAAAATGTTTTAACCCAATCAGAAATAATACATCATATGTTAAATGAGATTTGTTGTTGAGATGTTGATTTTAAAGAAATTTTTCACAAAGTACTAAAGACTAGTATAATATCTAATGTACTTTATTTAACAGAAATACTGCTTGATGGATTTCTTCACTTGCTGCGCCTATTCCTACAGGTTTGTGCCATTGTCTCTTTTCGCTCTGCCAACCTGGTTGCTGCTGCACTTGCTGGCATCCTGATGAGGCTGAAGGAAAACAAAGGAGTGGCACGACTCAGAACCACTGTGGGCATTGACGGGTCTCTGTACAAGATGCACCCACAGTGAGTCTGTTGATTTAACTCATTCATATATATTTATGTATGTATGTGTATATATATATATATATATATATATATATAATATATAAAAATGCAACTTAACAAAATTGTATATGAGACAACATTGTACACCCTGTTTTAGGTTTATGGCTGGTGATGTTTAGAGAACACCATATTTAAATGTTCTTCTCTGTTTCAGATATGCACGTCGTCTTCATAAGACAGTCAGACGTTTGGTCTCTGACTCAGATGTCCGATTTCTCCTCTCTGAGAGCGGCAGTGGAAAAGGTGCTGCCATGGTGACAGCTGTTGCTTACAGACTCGCCGAACAATCCCGACAAATCGCCCAAATACTGTCTGAATTCCGCCTGTCGACTGAACAGCTGCTGGAGGTAAAAACAGTGATAATTTCTTGCCTGTGTTGTTTAAGTAAGTGTCAGCAAGTCATTTGGATAACACTAATAGTGATGAATATATTTCTTATTGTTCCAGGTAAAGAAGAGGATGGGAATCGAAATCCAAAATGGCCTTTCAAAGAGCACTCAGGACTCTGCTACTGTCAAAATGCTGCCAACCTTTGTACGAAGCACACCTGATGGGACAGGTAATAAACTAATGCATGCGGCCTCAGAGTTTGTGGCAGGTGCTTCTTGAGGAATAATCACTAAAGATTCAGATCTTTTGCACAAGTGGTGCTTTTGTCTAAACGTTCGGTTAGCATTGGTTGACGTTTTGCTGTTTAAATAAAGTTTGTAAAATTTTGTTTATATGTGAGAGGGAGACTGTTTGAATAGATCTTGAATTATCCTTTAAATTTTGTGAAGTGATGGCATCATATCTCTACATAAAGATTTTAACAACTGGCATTTTTTGACAGGCATCCTCTGGCGATATGTACAAATACAAGTTGCATGGGTATTTTTGGTTCCTCCTGATTTCTTTGTGTTTCACTGTGCACAGAGAATGGTGATTTCCTGGCTTTAGACTTGGGAGGAACTAACTTTAGAGTTCTGTTGGTCAAGATTCGTTCTGGGAAGAGGAGAAGCGTGGAGATGCACAACAAGATCTATGCCATTCCTATGGAGGTGATGCAAGGAACAGGAGAGGAGGTAAGATCTGCTGGACCTTTTAATTTGTCTTCTGCAGAATTAATTTGTCCAAGAAGGACATTGGTGCTAAAAAGAGGACAGTAGATGAAAAACTTTGATCTTAAATCCTGTTTACTAGACAGTACAGTGAGGATTAACGTAGATGGACAGAAGGTTAAAATGTTTTGCTCATTGGTCCAGAGGTAAGTAAATAGGATAGAAGGCCAATAGGTTGGAAGTTGACAACAGAGAGGTTGATTGGTTGAGATTAGCAACTAGGTAATCTTTCTGGCACAGACTGGAATCTTACTTTTGTGCATGGGTGGAGATTAATCTCTTTTGTCTGACTTTCCTTTTTCACCTTGACTGTCTCACCTCAGGATGACTGGCAAGGGAAATCAGAATAGCAATTCCAGTATTTTATTGTACAATTTCATAGATTTTCCCACAAAACGATACTTAAACTTCTCCTTAAATATCAAACTTTATCAAATCAAACTATTTATACAGCATTTTTTATACAATAGCAGCTCAGTGCTTTACATAGTAAACACAAGCAATGAATTTAGATATATATAAAAAAAAACAAAAAAAAAACAATCCCCCATTTAGGTGAAAAACATTAGTTTCAAAACCCACACCTGATCATACCATAGACTGATCATACACATCTCACCATGCACACACACCATCTCACATTAACCTAAATAGTACCACCAAACCTCCACCCTCCACATAAACATAGGCCCCAACTTTCAGTCTGTGTTTCTTTAACCAAAACATCAGTCAATCGCAGCGGATGATAAACATATGAGCATCAACATCTGGACTAAAATATCATTTTTATTATTGTGGTCAGAATGAATGTACTAAGGATGTTTTAGGCAGCTCTGTTTGTGTTTGTGTTTGCATGACATCTAACTCTTTCTGAACATTAACATAATGAACAGATCTCATTGTATTATCCACACTTGTGTGGACATGAGCCTGAAAACATGCACAAAAACTTTTTTTTTTTTCCTTTTGGTTGAACAAACTTATGTCTGAGTACTTTCTCTTGCTCTAAAATGGAAAATATGTTTTAGGGGCTCATAATGAAAAAGTTTTTGAAAGAAAAAAGTGTGAGATAAAATAATGTGTTGTATATAAATAATAATTTCTTTCTTTCTCCAGTTGTTTGATCACATTGTGCAGTGTATCAGTGACTTCCTGGACTACATGGGGATGAAAAACGCTCGTCTACCTCTAGGCTTCACCTTCTCTTTCCCCTGCCGACAAACTAGTCTGGATGCTGTGAGTTCACTTCTCTTCTCATCTCCCTTGTATACACACAGAAAAATAGGCTTCCCTGAGATTGTAAACCAGTGCCTCCTGAGTCGGCCTGCTGTTTCCACAGAGTAGCTTGAAAGTCCATGAAATTTGACAGTGCAGTGCTCATATGTGTCTGTGTGCAGGGTATCTTGGTGACGTGGACCAAGGGTTTCAAGGCGACAGACTGTGAAGGAGAGGATGTGGTGGGACTGTTGAGAGAGGCTATTAAAAGAAGAGAGGTAGGGTATGAGGAGCAGCATTATTGAGATTATTATGGCAGTGTTGCATATTTGACAGCTATTTACCATCATTTTATGTGTCACTTCTTAAAGGAGTTTGACCTGGATGTAGTGGCTATAGTTAATGATACTGTGGGAACCATGATGACCTGTGCCTATGAAGAACCCACCTGTGAAGTTGGACTCATTGCTGGTAAACTCACCTTGTATTCACTCTTTATTCTGAATACTCAAATTTCTGTGCTCTGTACATCTAATCCATGACTGATTATAGGCACTGGCAGCAATGCGTGCTACATGGAAGAGATGAGGAACATTGAGATGGTCGAGGGTGATGAGGGACAGATGTGCGTTAACATGGAGTGGGGTGCTTTTGGAGACAATGGATGCCTTGACGAAATTAGGACAGAGTATGACCGTGCTGTGGATGACCTTTCACTCAATCCAGAAAAGCAAAGGTGCTGCAAACACTCTTAAATGTGTTATTCAATAATCATAAACCTCATTAAATGTGTTCTTCTCTGAATTAATATTCCTAATTAATGTATTTGTGTTTGTTTGTGTTTTATGTTTCAGATATGAAAAAATGTGCAGTGGCATGTACCTTGGTGAAATTGTGCGCAACATCCTCATAGACATGACCAAGAAAGGTTATCTGTTCAGAGGACAGATTTCTGAAACCCTGAAGACCAGGGGTATCTTTGAAACAAAGTTCCTTTCACAGATAGAGAGGTAAATATGACCCCTGTGTAGGATCTTGCATTTTACTATCCTTTATTTATCTCGCTGGTTTTTTATTTGTTTTGTTTTGTTTTGGGGTTTTTTGTGTTGTTCAGGGACTGCGAATGGACTGGAGCCCTTTGACTAACTCTGGCATATTTACAGTTTGTTTATAAATGTGCAAAGTTTCTTTAAAACTAAATCAATGAATTAACTAGAACTCACAGAACAGCAGTTATTATTGTTCTTATTCTTTGAAGGTGTTATGCTTATAATCAAACGTTAAAAGAAGGTATAGTTCTTGCCCATGTTGTGCAACTGGGCATGTTTCTGCTTGCGAGTTTCTGTCAGAGCTAACTTTGACATTTTGTCTGAGATATAAAGGTCTTTGAGCTGTTTGAGAGCATCATAGTAAGGTTTCACATTAGTTTTCAGCTCTGTTTGTTTTGGTGCTAAACTGTTACATCTTGTGCTTTTCTAATGTCAAATACTGGACCATAAACTGTTTTATTATTATGGTACTAAGGTTTATTGCCAGATTTAGGCAAATCTTTAAATCTTAAGTTTAACATTTAGAAATGTGTTTTTATTCATTATTTTTCTGCTTCTCTTTATATCTAAGATAATTAGTTTCTATCATATGCCTGTGGGCTTCCAGTCCTCAGTGTTACCTGCAGCTGGTTGTAGTTAAGGGGACATAAGTGGTGTGCAAATGCAACAGAGGAGTGGGGTCCCTGCTCTTCAATGGTTGCTTGGAAGGACCTACAGACACTGTTGTGTTTACTTTTCTATAAATTGGATGCATGACACAAAATGATGAACAAGTCAATAGACAGTTATTGTACTAAACCTAAAATGGTTCACTTTCACATCTTGAGTTACGAAAATGTATTGAAGGTTATGAGCTGATGCTTCCTGAATGACCACCTTACTTCAGTCTTTTTTTCTCCTGCAACTCAATATGGCAAAATTACATTTTAGGCTGTTTTTTCTTTTTTTTTGTTTTTGTTTTTTTTTTTTTTTTTTTTTTTTTTTTTTTTTTTTTTTTTTTTTATTTGAGCTCTGTTAATGGAGTAATTTATGAAATGTTAGCCTAATTTTTCATCTTTACCTTATCTTTTTATTATCAAATTTCATATCTAGTCTGTTAAGCTTCAGTGTTCTCATGTCTCCATCTCCAGTGACAGATTGGCTTTACTGCAGGTGAGATCCATTTTGCAACACTTAGGCCTGGACAGCACCTGTGATGACAGTATCATTGTTAAAGAGGTAAGATAAATTGACAGGAGTGTGCTTGACAATATTCATTGTGTTCAGATGTGTACAATATATATTTTTAAAAAAAAAGATGTAAATGTTCTTTATTATTCTTTGTCCTCATTTTGTACAACACAAAGTATGTGATTGAACAGCAGAACCGGACAAACGTGAAACTTCTGTTTATTCTCTTACGTTTGACAAGTGATAAGCAAATTCTGATTCTGTTGTCTTTGGAAACTTTGGCATTTTCAACTTACTCAGTGTTGCAATAATGATAATATTCTTTATTGTTAGGTGTGTGGAACAGTGTCACGCCGTGCAGCTCAGCTTTGTGGTGCAGGAATGGCAGCTGTGGTCGATAAGATAAGGGAGAATCGTGGCCTGGACCATCTAAACATCACTGTGGGGGTAGACGGGACATTGTACAAATTACATCCCCAGTAAGTCTGAGTTGAAAATTATTCAGTTCATGTTATACCTTATATTCATTGCAGCTATATTATTGAGATCATTTAGGCAGGCTCATTTAGCAATAAACGAGAAAAGAAACTCAACAAAATATAAAATTCTTTCTCAGCCATCATAAATCATATTTGATTGCATTGTTGCTGAGCCAGTCAAACCTCTGACAAATAATATGTGAAACAAAAATCCAAAAGTGATGTGCTTCCTGTTTGTTAAAGTCAAAGAATGAAAGAAAGAAAGCTAAAGGAACCTAGTCCTTTTTACTTAGAGATTTACAGTTAAATGCACATTTGCACATTACCAGCACTCTGTGCTCACAAATGTCTGAATATTTGAATAAAAAAAAAGTAACATCAAATATCAAGCCACAATGCTTATTAATATGAGTTGATGATAATAATAATAATAATAATAATAATAATAATTATAATGATGATAATATTAATAATAATAATTATAATGATGATAATAAACATTATTTTGAGGTGAAATTTGATGTTGTTCATTATAATGCTTATGAGAGCATTTTAACTCTTACTTTCTAAAACAACTGTAGTTCTTTGCTCAGTCTCTACAAGGTAGGGCCTTTTTGGGAAGTTTTCTTTCTTAAGAACTTTAGTTTTTAAAGTTGGTTGGTATTTCTGGGCTTCGATATGTCTCTTGAGCCCACAAACCTGAATTTCTGGAAACCAGCTTGTTTGAGTTAAAATATTCCTGGTAAGAAACAGATGGTCAAAAAGCAACAAATAAATATATAAAAAGTCTAAATTTCCTAAGGTAATAAAAACCAGGCACATTACCTTGCATAGTCATTTGCAGTGTTGCATATCGATTTAAGTTGAGTCATGCTTCAGTTAAAGCTCAGTTCAATGGTTGACATGTTACTTGCTGCATAAAGAAGACAAATAACAGATTTTTCACTGTGCCAGTGTTCGCTAAAGGCCCTTCCACAAAATGTAATGCTTTAGATAAATTGTCTGATCTTATCAGGAGAAACTGTTAATAAGAGGAGTTGCCAGAAGAACCAGTAGAGGATGTCTTGCACTTGATAATGTAAACTGTTATTTAGCAAGTTAAGCACTTTAGCACCAGGCATGTCCGTCTTCAATACAACATCTTATTCAGATTGTTAATTAGGTGATTGGGGTTTTTTGTTTTGTTTTTTTTGTTAAACTTTTTTTCACTCCTATAGCCAAGATAATAATAAATCTTTTGTCTTTGTCTAGCTTCTCCGGCATCATGAAGGAGACTGTTAATGAACTGGCTCCTCGGTGTACCGTCAACTTCCTGCTGTCAGAGGACGGCAGCGGGAAAGGAGCTGCACTTATCACAGCTGTGGGCTGTCGGCTCAGACAGGAGCTGAACAGCAAATAAAAGAAATATCCGTCTCAACATTATTTCTCATTCACTGTCTCCTTTTCTCCCAAATCGAACCTGTAAAGTCGACACATCATGTTCCAGTAGCCGCTTTCTACACGAGTCAGTGAATGGGTGACAGCTTTCTCTGTGCTGTTTAGTAGCAGAGCCTGAGGATCTCTGCTGTAGTTAGAGCAATTTAAATCAAATATTTCAACAGCACTTAAACTATTCAGTCTTTGCAGTTTTGTGATCTCTGATAGTAAATCTGTCAGAGATGAAACAACTCTTGCTAAAGAGAAGTTAAAAAAATTTTTATTTAAAAACAAAAGTAAAAAGAAATAGTTTCACACATTCTTGTAACGCTCCTCTGAAGCCATCTGGAGGCTACCTCTGGTACTGCAGTCTTCTGTTCACTTCTCTGTCTGTACAGGAAGACTTTCAAGCGATATTAGATGGTGTATAAATGTATAATTGAGATGAAAGGGAATATTTTTTGCTTCAAAGTTTTTAATATCTTACCCAGATGTAATACAAAGTATGATATGTGCATACATTATTTATTCTATTTTGATTTTGGGAGATGTTGTTGGAATAATGACACACAGAGGAAGCCACTGATGATCTGCTCTGTACCATCAGAAGGAATTTGCACTGTGGAAATTGCCATTTTATGTGTTTCCTGAATGTTAATATCTGGTGTAATATACAGCAGCAATATATTTTTTTAACGGTATTCTATGATGAAACATCCTTTTGTTAATAATACCTCTAGTTAATGATCAATTGTCTAAAAGAAATTCTGGCAACACTCATCACCAAGATGAGGCCATGAAACAGGAATGTGGTGCTTATATGGATGCCAGAGAAACAACAAACAGCCAAACTGTATAAGTTTAAGAACATTGCTGCAGGTAAAATGTTAAGATTTCCAAATATTTTTGCTAAAAAAAATATACCCCTATACTCTCCTCAGTGAGTAACAATATGCTCCGAAAATCTTAGGAGTGATTACTTAATCTACTCCATGGTTTATTTATGTAGCACAATCCATGAATATGTATTTGTCCTTCTCAAATAATAAAAGATATACATAGATAAATTAAATAGAAACTATAAGTGGCCATTTAAAGATGTCCACCTGCAGTTTTTGTGGGACAATTATCACTCTTTTTTACTACATAAAGATATTTGAGACCATAAGGAGAATGATGGTCTGTCAGCGAGGACAGGATATTATTGCCAGTAGGTATGATGCATCAACGAATCTGTTTTAGATAATTAAACTAATGCCCTAAAAGCTTTCTTGTCTTTTAATCAGACTGTTGGGACAAAGAAGGCAAGCTTCACTGGCATGTCCTCAGTTATGCTGCCTTCACACTCTCATCTAGTCTAAAAAACTAATGCCATCATACAAATTTTTCCTTTTTACCACATACTCTGGACTAAATCTGTCCAACACTGTCAATCTGTCACTCAATAAAGTCACATCTGTGTCCATCTGATGTCATAGTTGTCTTTGAAGTGGAGATTGATTCACTGGGATCTGATGTGTGGTGTTTTGAAACTGCAGTAAACCCAAGCATCATGGGATCTGTAGTGCATATAAATAAATGTGTGTGTTTCCTCGGTGAATGGAAATTTTATTATCATTGTCACAATCATTAAAGTACTGGCTTAATGTAAGCAAACAAAATACAACTTTTGCAAACACAGATTTATCACATTGTTACTGTTTGTGCTTTACAAGTCAAACACAATGAACTTTAGTTTTTATAACTTTATAAAATTACAAGCTACATCGCAGATTACTCAAACTTACATTTTATCAGCATATTTAATCTCAATAGTTTCTACAAACCTTCTACTGTAACCTAAAAGAAGACACGCTGCCTGTAGGAAAAAATTAAATCACAACATATAGGAAGTACACTGTAAATGCCCATCATGAGACCAGTATGTGTTACTTTAATAACCAATAGTGACTGGTGCATGCTAATCAGACATCAAACATGTTGGGGGACATCCAGCACACCAGTGACTAATTTTTCTCATTAAAACAAATATCTTGTTTAAATAATGGTTTTCAGGAGCAAGAGGGGACTCATTATTTTTTCACAATAAATCAAGTTTTGCCATTGCTCCATCCAGGATCATCCAAATAACAGAATGACTGCATTGTGAGAAATTTTGAAAGAAGAGAAATATTTAGAAAGGGAAATTTCTCCAAGATTATTGATAAAATAAGCAGAGAGCCAACAATGTTAAGGCTTGGTGCTGATGCCACTGGACTGTTCATCCATCTGTACATTAAAAAACCTCTAACAACAGTTTGTTTTCCAAACAATACCAACATAGGCAAGTAGAGAGAGAGGTAAACAATCAATTAAAAAAAAAGGCTTTATCTTTTGTCTTTACTAATAGCAGCAAATCTCACTACACAACCCACAGTCTTATCTGCTCTCAGTATATACAGTCATTTCACAGATGTAAGTGCTTTGGCATTCTTAAAAAAATGAGTCATCCCTCTTTGCAAAACTTTCTAATGATTTCTTTTTTTTCCTCAGGTCTATGTGCTAGTCTGCAGGCCTTCCTTTGTTTTTTAACTGGCTGTGGCTTTTTGTATTGGTCTCGTCTCATCTTGAACGTCCACATCATGAATTGTTCCAGAGTCAGTGACTGTGACCAATAAGCTTAGCAGATGGGGATTTTGTATCGACAATTTCCTTTGCCAAATGTGAGTTGTGTGTGCTGCATGTGAACTTTTTCCGCTGTAAGCAGGCATCTTTCTGTGTGTGGTTCATTTTAATGGATGTATGGGTGTAAGATGTGTCACTGCGGCGGCTCCGTGTCACTGTGACTCTGAAGGTGTTTGTGTGCTGCAGCTCCATCTTGTCTTCCTCTGATACTTTGATGAAGGGACACCAAGAGAAAGCATGACGGAAACCAGCACGAAACCTAAAGAGAAAAAAGATATGGAAACAAATTTTTAACAGGTCATACCAGCTATTCAAAATTATATATATATATATATAATTATATATATATATATATATATATATATATATATATATATATATATATATATATATATATATATATATATATATAATCCTTAAAAAATGTAAATGGTAAAGAAAAGCAGACAGAGAGGATATAATTATGTCTACTACCTTTGGTTTAGACAGCAGTAAATAATAGGGTTGTACATTGTTGAACTCATCGCTAACCAGAAAATAGCCAAATAAACCTGACAAAGAGACAAGGAGCGATTAGTAAGTGTCACAATGTCTACAAATACAAAGCAAACAGAGAAAGCTGCTAACTTGTTGAATATAATGTTGCTTATAAATGTCTCTTTTAAATGATCCCAGAACGAAATAGATATGGTAGGGCAGCCAACAGAGCGCAAACGTCACCACCACAACTACCATCATCTTCACAACCTACAGGAGGAAAAAATCACAATCAGAGCACTTATAAACACAGATACTACAACATTTCCCAGTTCAAGTTACATGACAAAGTTTACTTTTAATTCTTTGACTTGGAGACCAAAGTACAAAAAAGAACAGAGTGACCTTTCTCTTGGCTGTAATCTGACTGTGGTAGTGGTCTGACGCCTCTCCAGGGATGTGCCCACCCCACAGTAATCGGCCAACTAAACTGTAGGTTACCAGCATCACCAGCAGAGGGAGCAAATAGATGAGCAATATCACTGCAAACTGGTAACTATACACACAGAAAGAGAGAAAGGTGGGGATTTACAAAAAATAAAACAAATAAATACATGAATAAACTTACAAAATCCACATAAACAATCTATAGAAATCTCACTGTCTGCCTCGCTTCCTGTCTGTCTATGTCATTCATCCTCTTTTCTTCACCTTAGTTGATGTGTTCCTCCATAATCGTCAGGCCAGTCGACCATGCACACAGTCCTGGGATAGTAAAATCTTGTCACACTGTAGTAGCACTGAGGAAAAGCCAGTGAGAACGCAACAATCCAAATCATGGCAATCACAACTTTTGTGGAGGTGGAGGAGAGGCGAGGTTTTAGAGGATGGATGATGGCCATGTACCTGAAGAAACAAGAGAAACCTGGTTCATCCATCTCATCTTAAATCTCATAACTCTACTTAAAAACTTAGTGCTGATCTTGTTTTAGAGACTGTGAAAATAATTTCTCATAGACACACTGTAATCTAAACTAACAAAACGTGAATTACTGGTCAGTGTCTCCCCCTTGAAAATTAAACTGATAGCTCTATATTTTGTTCCATATCAAATATTTATGAAATTACTGCAATGTGTGTGTCTGATTCATACCTGTTTTAATGAAAAGATATAAAAGACAGGTCTGTTCTACATAAAGCTACACACTGGAGAAAATAAACAGCTGTGTGTTGTGTGCCTCCGGTGATGTGCTGACCATCTGCCAAAAGCAACAATAACCACAATATTCCAGTATTTCCTGATCAAATGTGACAAAGGTTCAACATATTGCCAAAACGAGTAGTGGTCTCAGACATGTATCCTGAAAGCAAAATATAAATGATTTCTTATTTCTTACACCCTATAGCCATAAGAGCTAAAGAGGTAAAGAAGTAAAGATTTACTGGTGTTTATGTGAGTGGAATGTGTCAACATCCATGTGAATGCCAGCAACAAAGTTTTCCAGCAGAGCATGACATTGAGATTGCTAAAATAATTGTCTGGTCAATTAAAAAAAAAAAAAAAAAAAAACGGAGTCACAATAAAGAGGTTTAAGTCAAAGGTATAATAGAAATTATTCTTCTAGTTGTAACAATGTATTTTCTCTGCTGAATGGTCACAAAAAATACTCATAAAATAATACATATGCATGCTTCACAGCAATGCTGTCTTCATCATCATCGCCATGGTCAAATTATTCAACTACAGCAATGAGTCATAAATTTGAAACATTCAGGACATACAAAGTATGAATGTTTTATGACTAATAAAGTGAGATCTTGCAGAAAATGATTAGCATAAAGATTACATTTTGCTTAAAGTCTTTTATGGCATTCAGTTGCAAACAGGACAACCGTGTCCTCATGTTTTCTGCTTCACTCCAGCTTCCAGCAATTCATTTTAATTTCCTAATTTTTTTAACCTGTTGTCATGTATGTCACATTAGCAGAGATTAGAACACATTGTTCTATTTTAAAGCCCTTGAGATTTTTTTTTACATTTTTATGTTGAAAATGATTGTTTTGTGCAGCAGAACATGGGGAAAAAAAATAAAATGAGTCGTTTTGTAAACCTAATTTTTTATAAGAATTTCTTTCATTATGAGCACATTTTACACCTGGCTGACCTTCTGATCTTTTCACATAGCTCATTCATTATCAAATTTGTCCCCGGTCCCAGATCATATTATCATATGACACACGTTTTATCAAAGAATACAAGAATATGAAAGACTTAATAACTCCTTCTTGTGGAATAATCTCACTGCTGAGTGCAATTTCCCCTTTAACTATCTCATGCAAATTAAATGAAATATTTGAAAGACATATATTAAGAACATCTTCTACAAAAGACACTTGTTAGTCAAAAATGTCAAATGTTTGTGTGAATATTCAGTTTGTCTTTCTACCGTGAAAACACTTGGTAAAAAAAACCCAACTATGAATAGCTGTGGTGAATATATTATACATATTTTACCCAGCAAATTATTTAGCTCACAGTAAAGCATTACTGATCCAAAGTACCCTTGCAATGCCTAAATTTATTTATTTATCTCTTTATTTATTTATTGAGCATCTCATAGATGATTTGTATGATTCAGGTAAAAGCATAAACAGGTAAACTCATAACTTTGATTTTTGTCCTTTTTAGTAGATGGAATGCCAGTTTATTTTATGTCACAACCTTATGCTTGCCAGACGTTTACATGTATTATAGCTGTTCAAATAATACTTGGAGTGACTATAAACTCAGCTAAAAATTTATAGGGTGTACTAACAATAAACCTAACGACCAAATATAAAAGACAGCAAGAAGACATATTGATGCTGTGTTAGAAATGTGTGGATCCAGCTGTGGTTTGAGAGGCGGTGTTGTTTGAGAAACAGACCATAAATATCCATATGTACTGTGGGCTCCACAACTTCAGAATAAGCAACAGTTTATTATTACACTATTTATTGCAGAGCTTTCGCATTACATGAACAGTGAGTGTAAACTTGTAACTCAATATATATTATACACTCAGAAGATTTATACAAATGACAGGCTAACCATTCATGCTTCAGTAAGAATTAGTAACATCTGTTTGTCTGCACAGTTGACCCATATCTCCTTCATGCAGAGGTGTAAAATATAGTGGACTGCATGTCTCTAAATGACACTCATGCACTTCAGCTTACTCATTTCCCAAGGTGTTTTTTGACTTGTAAAGAAAATTCTGACAAAAAGCACATTTGAAAATCTATGAAAAATATTCCATACAGTCATAAACTACACACTATAGCAGAATTCAGTGGGAAATTAAGCATTATCATATTTCAGATTGTTTGAGTCGTATTCTAATCAACTTTGGTTCTGAGTTCATTTGTTCCACCAAGTGGATTTTCTTTCTATTTTGGGTTTTACAATGCAGCTTTTGAAGATGGCATTGCAGAAATTAAAAACAGCCCCCCAAAAAGAATCTGATTCCTGGTACGATCAAGTGTGCTATGTGCATCAATTTAAACTGGCAGATAAAAAAGGAACTTTCTTACCTGTCCACAGAGATTGCAGCCATAGAATATATTGATGAAAACATGGCTGTGATGGGGAAAAAGTTCTGAAATCTGCAGTAACCCAGGCCAAAATACCAGTCATTATGAAGTGCATATACAAAGTTAAAAAGAGTGTTAAAGGTGGCCATGGATACATCAGAAAAGGCCAGGTTGACGATGAAGTAATTGGTTACTGTCCTCATGCGTCTGTGAGCAAGGATAATCCAGATCACTGTGACGTTCCCAGTGACAGACACCAAGATGATTAGGGAGTAGGCTATAGCCCAGAGGGCCACCTGGGAGGGGAGTGGAGGGGATGGGGGAGGAGAGGAGAGGAGAGGAGAGGAGAGGAGAGGAGAGGAGAGGAGAGGAGAGGAGAGGAGAGGAGAGGAGAGGAGAGGGTTATCTGTGTATACCAAGAGTAGTGAGACATTCAAACCTCAAAAACATCTCAGTCAAGTTTTTGTCATACAAGAGGATTTTACTGCTTTCTATTTTGTACAAAAACAGACATCATCTACATTTCATGCGTTTGCTTGCTGACTCATTCATTTATTCCAACTCTCTTTTATATAGAATTTGTCCTTAAACTGCTGCAAAGATACACTGGATGCAAATTATGGCAATAAGAAAGAGCCTATTCTGCTTTCAACTAATTGTTTTCTTATCTGGTTGTGTGTCTCCCACCTGCCAGCCGGGTTGCTGGAACTGATTCTCGGTCGTCTCGTTTCCGTCGTCTATCCAATCAGCGGTAACTGATAACGGCGTTGAGGTGGCCTCTGAGTCTCGTTCAATATGTTGAATAAGACCGTCGGTGTCCATGCCCACTCCTTTATCTGATGGCATAAATGGCTGTATAAATGTATGTTCTTTGTACGGAATAATGCGCAATATAGATGCTGGGTCATAAACTCTGGAGGGAGGCTTCGATACAGAAAATCGATACAGACACACAAATGTTACTTACAACTATAAAGTCTAGTTTATTTTACAAAAACATTACACACTGGCCAAATGTACAAGTTCTAACAAGAGTTTACGGTTTAAGTATGAACTGGATGTTTCTTCCTTCGCCCATTTTCTTTGCTTTGTGATTTTATTTATGTAAAAGTTTTGGGATCGCATATCAATTTGTCCATTCTTTTTGGATTTGTACAATTTTTATAAACCCTATTCCGAAAGAAAACTATTTTGTTTTAATGTCTCGCTTTGCAGTGCAGCCTGAGTTAATAATCACACATCATATCACTCCTTGGAAAGCTCCACAATCTTCAGATTAGCAAATGGTGCAGCAGAACATGATGGTTTTACACTTCTCTTGTCATTCGCTCAATGTTTGGTTTGGAAAATACTTTAAAACAGGGTAAAACCATCAATATGCACAAGAGCTTTGACACACATCTTAATAAAATATGGATCCACTGGGAGAAGGTGATGTTCTGGGCATTACCAGAAAAATCTCCCTCATTTGCTTGTTTCTTTTATCTTACCTCTATTTTTGCTGCGACTATGTGGTTGGCTTAAACCTCGACTGGTTCCGTCCACATCTGAAAATGTGTGAAAAATGGACTCCCGGTGCGTAAAGGATAGCCAGATGCATCCAAAAATCCATTAAATGATTTCTCTGCGCACTTCTTTATTGCACACACAGACATAGCCTACACACAAAAACGCGCACACATACTGTTTCTCTCTTTCTGTCTCTGCTGGAATGTGTTAAGCTGCTGTAACGCGTCTCCAAGAGTAAGAAACACTCACGTTACGCACGCAGCTGTACGCACAGAGCTGCAGCAACTCCGCGTCAGATTAGAATCAATGAACGACAGGATGAGTCTTTCCCCCCAGCCCGATTTGTAAAATGTTCAGTTCAAGAAACACGTTCTCACTTTTACAAAGAAGAGGATATTTAAAGTGAATAATACATAAATAAACAAATAAATAAATAAAATACATTTTTTAAAAAGAGAAAAAAAATGTGAATTCAATGCAATCACAAATGACAAAACGATGGGATTCTGAAAAATGTAAATATATTCAAAATGTGACTTATCAGGTGTTGGAACTGAGAGTTTATTTTACCAGTTCATAGAAATTATTATTTCGAATGCAGGAATCTAGGTTGCTTCATAGTCCTGGGATTTCTTTCTTTCTTTTTTTTTTTTTTAAATTATTTACACCAAATGTCACCAAATGTTTTCAATTTGTTGAAGGTATGGACTTCAGGAAGGATAGTTCAGCTCCTTCTTATTCAAAATCAGACTATTGTGATGAATGCAGAGTGGTTTAGCATTGTCTTGCTGAAATATGGAAGATCTTCCCTGAAAAAGATGTTTTGATGTGATGTTGCTGCAAAACATCCATCCGTCTTAATAGTACTAGTCAAGGGGCAGAGTGGCCTACATCCTGGACAGACTGTCAGTCTGGACCAACGCAGAAAAATATAAACACTCATGCTCATTCCTGGAGATAATAGTGACCAATTAACCCAACATAAATGTCTTTGGACTGTTAGAGGAAGCCAAACATGCAAACTCTGTCTAAAGACTTGTATATGAAGTCAATTGGTTGTACAGTGGTATGTTTTACTTTTGTTCTGTACTTTTACAATTAACTAATTTTACCCCACTTCTGATGTCAGAAAACTTGCTCTTGGAGTGTTTAAACTTTGTTTACCAATGTACAAATAAGAAATAGAAAGAGAACTTGAAGTGAAATCACACATTGAAATCCCGTTTAAAGTGGGTTTTAACTAAATTACTTTTAAAGTTTTCTTTGTCCATCAAGATGCATACAAAATGCAATTGTCATCATGTGCTCGGGAATACTTGGGTACCTTTTGGTGGACTGACAACATAGGTATAACCCTAAGAGTGCTCACTAACAGTCTTTGTTCTCAGTATTTTGATTTCTGGGGGTGTAGATGTGCTTAAACTAGGTCAACATAAAATCTTCATGTTTTTTCTTCACAATTTTTAATCAGGCTTAGAAGTTTTACAAATACAAGAAGGGCTCCTTCAGAAATTCAGGCCACAAACTGACACAATCTTTATTAGCACTTGACACTTGACATCTCTCAGTTTTGATCATTCCACTAAGTGGTCATTTTTGTGTTTTGCAGGTATTTTTTATGTGGCTGTAAAGATTTGACCCTGCATTATGGGAACAGTGATGCCAGTGAGACATCAGTTATTTGTGTCTGAAAACTGTTTGCATTTTAAAAACTGTTTTTCTGCACTGGGCAGCATCCTTCCAACAGATGGGATCTGTCAATGGTCAGTATTTAATGCTGCAATTGGAGTTGCTCTTGCACAACTGAGTTATGAGCAAATCAATAGAAATTCAGCATTTCCTATAATTTCTGTGCTTTGTGTAGTGGTTTTTAATAAGCTTTGTTCCTTAAAGAATGCTTTTGGTTTCTGAATAAAGCACTACGGGAAAACAGAGAGCTGGTGCAACGTTGAAAGTGGGATTGATCACTCGTGCTGAAATACTTGCAAAGAAGAAATGTGTTTGTAGTTTTTTATGGTTGCAAAAATACTAGTATTTTATTTCTGCTGTTAAAACTGTGGGGTTAAAACATTAAAGTACTCCTACAATAAATTTCTCTCAAAAATTACATTCCCGCTCAGCTCCTGCGGTGGAAATGTTCATAAAAAGAAAACACTGAAATATGTGTAGTTTAGACCATCTAATTTATTTATTTGATACTGGTGTAGTTTATCCCAACATGATACAAAAAGTTTGTGTTTAGGAATAATTACCCACCACACCATGCGCAACCATTTTTAGCCATATGATTAGATGTATGGCAGCACTGTGAACTCTCAGAATACATTTACTTTAAAATTAAAAGTGGAGTTTTTACCACTGAAATATTTTTTTACTGCCAAGTGCAAAACGTTGCTGTTATTGTTTTCCTTCTTTTGGCCTGTTTTTAAGTCGCTCAGTCAACATGGCCATGTCACAAACATGCAAACATGCGTGGTCTCTGTTTATGCTCTGCACTCCAAACAACATGAAGACTGTGGCATTCACTGTGTGTTTGAAGTATCTGATTCTTGACCTCTCTTTCTCTTCCTTTCCTTGTTTTTTTGTAGTTTAACTCCCATCAAATTGCCACTCTAATCTGTGATTCCTTACATCTGCTCTTTTTGGAGATGGAAAAGAATGGACAGAGGTGAATTTCTGCTAACCTCAACTGAACATATTCTGGCTTTTCTCTTTGTGGAGTGCTTACAATATGCTCTGTATGTGTATTTTCACATGACCAAACTTTATTTCTTTTACTCTCCTGCAGGGCCTGGTGTAGGACATATTGAAGTGTGCAGACTGAGGAAATGAGAGGTTTCTGAGCTGGTATGACAAGACTCAGTAAGTGTGATCTCCTGAGGCAAGGTGATGACTTTGAAATATAAAACTTTTCATAAAGAGACAATCCCGACTACCAGGATCTAAAAACAGACTGATATTCTGCTACGTCTACAAAAACTCCACCAAAAGATATTATCATATCATGGTAAAATTGTAACTTGTCTTGTTATAATCTCATGATGCAAATGACAAGAAGTTGTGTTGAACTTGAAACTGCTCAGATCTGCTGTACACTTCACTTGTGTAACTGGGTGAGCATTTTCTTATTCCTGCTGAAGAAGATGAGAAAAAAAATGAAAATGTGGAATAAATATAGAACCACCAAAACAACATAGGAGTGAATAATCATTTCACAGAACAGCCAACTAGACAGCCCTCTTTAGTTGGGCATGATAAGAGTGGCTAAATTAGATTGTGCTGAATGCGGTGCATAGACTAATATGATCCTCAGCTGTGTAAGATGATGTTTTGCATCAGTCTTGTAGTCTCAGCTTGTACACATATGGGGCTGCATTGAAAGTGACATGTTTTATTTGGATACAGTTTGTATTTAAAGTTGAAGTCTAGCACTAACTTAAGTAAAATAGCTTTGGTCAGGTGCAGTGTGTGTGTACATTATAATATATATATATATATATATATATATATATACACACACACACACACACACACACACACACACACACACACACACAGCGCAAAAAAATAAAGGGAACACTAAAGTAGCACACTGTAGATCTGAATGAATGAAATATTTTTATTAAATACTTTGTTCTTTCCATAGTTGAATGTGGTGACAAGATCACACAAAAAATTAAATGAAATTCAAATGTATCAACCCATGGAGGTCTGGATTTAGAGTTAGTGGAAACACACACTACAGGCTGATCCGACTTTGATGTAATGTCCTTTAAACAAGTCAAAATGAGGCTCAGCAGTGTGTGTGGCCTCTGCGTGCCTGAATGACCTCGCTACAACTCTTGGGCATGCTCCTGATGAGGTCGCAGATGTTCTCCTGAGGGATCTCCTCCCAGACCTGGACTAAAGCATCCACCAACGTCTGGACAGTCTGTGGTGCAACTTGGCGTTGGTGGATGGAGCGAGGCATGATGTGCCAGATGTGTTCAATTGGATTCAGGTCTGGGGAACAGGCGGGCCAATCCATAACATCAATGTCTTTGTGTTGCAAGAACTGCTGACACACTCCAGCCACATGAGGTCTAGCGTTGTCTTGCATTAGGAGGAACCCAGGGCCAACTGCACCAGGATATGGTCCCACAAGGGGTCTGAGGATCTCATCTCAGTACCTAATGGCAGTCAGGCTACCTCTGGCGAGCACATGGAGGGCTGTGCGACCCTCCAAAGAAATGCCACCCCACACCATTACTGACCCACTGCCAAACCAGTCATGCTGGAGGATGTTGCAGGCAGCAGAACGTTCTCCACGACGTCTGTAGACTCTGTCACATGTGCTCAGTGTGAACCTGCTTTCATCTGTGAAGAGCACAGGGCGCCAGTGGTAAATTTGCAAATCTTGGTGTTCTCTGGCAAATGCCAAACGTCCTGCACGGTGTTGGGCTGTAAGCACAACCCCCACCAGTGGACGTCGGGCCCTCATACCACCCTCATGGAGTCTGTTTCTGACTGTTTAAGCAGACACATGCACATTTAGGGCCTGCTGGAGCTCATTTTGCAGCACTCTGGCAGAACTCCTCCTGTTCCTTCTTGCACAAAGAAGGAGGTGGCGGTCCTGCTGCTGGGTTTTTGCCCTCCCACGGCCTCCTCCACATCTCCTGATGTGTTTGCCTGTCTCCTGGTAGCGTCTCCATGCTCTGGACACTACGCTGATAGACACAGCAAACCTTCTTGCCACAGCTCGCATTGATGTGCCATCCTGGATGAGCTGCACTACCTGAGCCACTTGTGTGGTTTGTAGACTCCGTCTCATGCTACCACTAGAGTGAAAGCATCACCAGCATTCAAAAATGACCAAAACATCAGCCAGAAAGCTTCGGAACTGAGAAGTGGTCTGTGGTCACCACCTGCAGAATCACTCCTTTACTGGGTGTGTCTTGCCAATTGCCTATAATTTCCACCTGTTGTCTATCCCATTTGCACAACAGCATGTGGACTTGATTGTCAATCAGTGTTGCTCCCTAAGTGGACAGTTCGATTTCACAGAAGTGTGGTTGACTTGGAGTTACATTGTGTTGTTTAAATGTTCCCTTTATTTGTTTGAGCAGTGTATATGTATATACATACATCTGACATTTTTATTAATTTACTTACTAATGTCTTTTTTAATTCAAAGCCTCGTTTACATCATCAGTATTTACAATTTTGCATTTTTTTTTCCTAGTGTGTTTATTCCTGCATATCATTTTTGTATTTCTGTATGTATTTCTGCCTCAATATAAGAGAGGGGAGTCGGTCTTTCAAGGAATGTTTTGGGGTCAGATACTGGCCTGTTGGTCAAACAACACTAAAGCCTGCTAAAAAAGCGAGTCCTGTTTTCTTGTTCTCCTGGCCCTGTGAAGAAAATCACGTCACTTTGTTTGCGCCAACATGGCTGAAAACAGTTCTGACTCGTCGGGTTGGCAGAACTTTCTTCAGAGGCTCCAAGAAGTTTTGTGTGATTGGTTGGGCATGCTTAATATGAGAAAGCATGAAGCGGACAGTTGCCGCTTCCACATGTTGACTGTTTTTATAATATAGTTGATCAAGGTGTTGAGAGTATGAACATTTTTACAATACGAGGCATTTAAACACACTGATCTAATCGTACACACAAAATGCCCTCCCTTGGATGAAGTTTCAGGTTTGTCATGTTGGACAGAAAAGCCAGCAGTAATACCTGTCCTGTTGCAAATTAAGCTTCTTATGGAGTATGAATTGACCAGACCAACAACAAATTTTATCTTGTTCTTGTGGCCTTTACTTCAATGCAGTTCAATTAAATTCAATGCAATTCTGCTTTATTTGTGCAGCGCCACTTCACAACAATGTCGTCCCAGGCCACTTTACAGACACATCAATTCAAGCCAATTCAGGCCTTGAGAGCAAGGACAATGTTCTCGTGAAGGATGTTTAAAACTTGTTAAATTCTACAGTCATTAAGCTGATACTTTTCTCCAAAGGGACTTACATATGAGAGTAATAGATAGGTGCTAATGGACTGCTGCCAGTCAAGTTGGATGCAGGTGTTGCCATTTAAGTGCTACATATTTTTTTGTTGTTGTTGTGTTTTTTTATGTTTGTCTGTTTGTGTTTTCCCCTCCCCACAATATTCCCTTTGTTAAAATACAAAGAATAAATCCCACAATATTTGTTCGGGATAACTGGACCAAGTTCTCCAACTCCTCTGACAAATACGGTAAAGTTAAACTAAGTGTGGAAGTGCTCCTTGAAGAGATGAGTCTTCAGCTTGCTCTTAAAAGTAGTTAGGAACTTAGATGTTTTGCATCTCAAAGTTCAATTTTTGCTCACTTTCACTATTTTATAATTTAGCTTGTTTGCTGACAAGATGATCACATACTCCTTCACAAATGTTAAGGATTCATCACTCATTAAGACCTATTGTCACTAATTTCCAAAGCAGTTCTTCAGTCATTTGCCGTGCTTCTCCTGTTTCCCTTGCTTGTAAAAATGGCTTCTCGACAGCCACCCCTTTATGAAGACTATTTCTGACGAGGCATCAATGAACAGAAGATGGACGGAATAAAGGAACTTTTGCATTTAATTTCTCGGGTATCCTGTCAGCTTTCAGATACAGTTTATCAAAAGAAAGAAAGTTCTCAGTCTGCTTTGATGGCACTTTGTTTATATCTCTGTCCATATCCCTCCCACTCATCGTCCGCATGTGCTTGCAGGTGTGGCGAAATAACAACGCGGAAGTGAGCTGATAACAGTCCCGCGACCTGCTGAAGTCAACAGTTTCTATACAGGCAGGATGGCTGGCGAGAGCGGTAGCAAATATTGTAAATCGTTTTCATATATATTCCTTAAATTCCTCCTGTTCTCCTATGCCTGCATCTGGTGGGTGAGTATCGACGTGTTTATGGTGAAAACACCGTGCGCTCTTTCTTTTGAATAGTCCGGTTGGTCGACTGGGGGTTGTGTGTGTGCGCATCATTTTCCGGGTGTTTTTTTTTTGTTTTGTTTTGTTTTTTTGTTTTTTTTTATAATACCCTCTTTCTTTGTTTGTTTGCTGTTTGTTAGAGGTTGTATATTTTTTGTTCAGTTTAATTTAAGAAAGTATTAGTTTTCTTATTTTATTTTTGCGTGGAGAATTTGATTTACGGCTGTCAAGCGACAGGTAGCCTTTACCTGTGGCGTAACGATAGTCCTGCCATAAAGTCGTTTAGGTGTGGCCACACTCCTCTCTGGGTTTGTTTGTTTTTTTTTAAAAATAATTTTATCTGATAGGCTACTACAGAGTAAATTCAGTAGTAAAGTAGAAGGAGGACAATTAACTGTCGCAAAGATAACATATGATTCCCTGTGGTCAGACTGCACCACAGTATGAATCATTTGATAAATCGGCACATGATCCATTCACATGTATTTGTTAAAAAAAACATTTAAGTTACATGACAATGCAAGATTCGTTGATTGTGTTACTAATGGTTCAGTAAAGTTAGCAAGATTGTTTTGCTTTGGAATTACCAGTTCAACCTGTTTCAAGACCCTTTAGTTCTTAGTGAACCATGCTGTAGATATTTCACAATTTGCAAATGTGTTTTTCTTCCAGATGCTGTTTGTTAGATGGGTTGTCATAACCTCTAACTTCTATCCCAAATATCCCATATGTACTTGTTGAAATATGGTGATTGGTTAATTGTTGGGCTGTGCATTCCTGGTTCTGGATAAGCATGTTGGACAGGTCAAAAAAATTAATCCAATCATCTCATTTTCTAACATGGCCAAAAGTCTGATCCCAGTATTGATCAGGCAATTTTGGCACTTTGTCCTTGGTGTCATTTAAAGAGGACAGCCACTGCTACTGTAATTCATGTTGTGCAGCGGCTCAGTCTAAATCTCATTGTTAATGCTACAACTGTCATTTCTCATTTTTTGTTTGATTTTTCTGTGTTCCTCGTCATTGTAAAAGCTTTTTTCTTTTCTCTTTTATACCTCTAGTCATTTCCTTTCACTGATGCAGACTGATAGCCAAATTTGTTTTCTGTTTACCAATCCCTTATAACCATAGTCTTCCAACTACTAATGGTGTGCAGATCAATACTGAAATATTAATATATCACTAGCTATTTGTATTTGTGAGTCAACTGTCATATTGACAGATTTATATTTTAATTATTTATGAAAAATATGTAGTTTATTACTAACAGGAACACAGTGGAAAGTAACTATACTGTCATTAGCTTCTCTAAATCATATACAATTGAATGAACTAGCCTACTTCATTTGCCTACCATAGTCATATCTGATTAGAAGCAGAGTTTAGTGTCACGTCAGAGCTCCTCACATACTTGCTCAGTTCAGAGCAAAGTCAATTTATGAGCTATTTCAGCTCCACTAGATGCAACGTCCATCTATGTGACATGTATGGGAAGATTAAATTATGTATCTGACATCTATATATGTGTATGTAGAAAGTTGTAAATATTCTGAAATGTAGAAAAAATGTGCTTGATATGAGAAAAGTGAGATAAATAATGAAAATGTGTCTGCAAAAACTTCAATGTTGAATTTTTACACTGGGTACCTCATTAGAATGATGCAAAATCTGTCATGAAAGAGTTCAGTGAACTTATTTTTAAATTGAATGTTAGTCTTACTAATAGGATTCCACAATTCCTGCAATAAACAGCTGGAAATATGTTGGAAGTACTGAAAAACAATTGTGAAGCAGCTTTTGCACTCGGTGGTGAGTTATTGGAAAGTTTGTATTGCTTGAATACTTAATGTATTTTTGAAAAGTCAGTATCTTAATTTTTTTTAAAAGTTTTACTCCGTTTTCTACTGCTGCTAATGAAAATTGGTTTTAGGACTATTATTTTTTCTTAGTCTCCTTCTTTAGATTGTAATAAATACCTCTTTGAGTCATTTTCACCATCGTCTCTCTGTTCTGTAAGACAGGATGTGCATGTGCTGGATATCAGCTGCTGAGGATGTAAACAGTGTACAGTGGAGGAACAGGAACAATGTCCAGAAGGTGATGAGTAATTTCCTGCTTAATGTGGGTAAAGATTTAAGTTGCACAAGGACAGTTGCTAACTGTGAACGAATGTGTAACTGTTAAGGCTCAAACAGAAAGTAAAACAAAGTGTGACAATGAAAAAAGCACCCACAGTTATGTGTCACAGTCTGTGTAAGTTGTTTGATTTAAATTCTTATTCCACAACCGTGCAAATTGGCATTATGTGAACGGTGTGCTATGAGGGCACAGTAGAGGATGAACACATTATAGAAGTCTGAGTGGATTTTTCTTGTTGCCACTATTGTCCTCTAAAACCAGTGCCAAATAGTTTGTTCTTGAAATTAATTTTTATTGCAAATGCACCTTTTAAATAAATGAAAATATCTTTCTCATTTTGTTCTTTCTCCAAACCCCATGTATGTAGTTTTTTTTTTTTTGTTTTTTTTGTTTTTTTTAAAGCAGCTTCATGATTCTTTCTGTTTTAGCTTGTTTTTATTCACTCAGGTTGAATGCTACTGGCTCATACTTCCACACACACACTTCCCATGCATGACTTTGTTTAAGTCAGGTCTTTGACTTTTGACCTCTGGGCATCTGTAATTGCCTACAGTTTTAGAACTATGGGAATCATTACATATTCAGGCTTTCATGTTCTTGCAACCTTTGCTTCCATTATATACCTAATTAGCTTCTTAGCTTCAACAAGGCCAACAAACTTGTAGACAGAGAAAATGACCTTTTTTTCTTTCTGTAATCCCAATAGATCTTATCTGATAGGAAGACTTTGATCAAACTATTGACTGATACTGTACATGTACACATTAATGTAATTAGTCTGTCATACTCACATGAATAGTTTTCTACATTCAGTAGTTGCTGTCGCCATGTTAAGATTTGCTATGATCTTAGACTGTTTGCTGCTATCTAAACCAAAACATCTGACAAGAATTTAAGAAATTTCAGACAGTGACACAAGATGAAAGGTTAATGGATCTCACTGTGTGCACATTTCTGAAGCAAGTGTGTATTCTGGCCCTGGCCTCTCAACCATTTGGGGCTGAAAACTCTAGTGAAACCAATAATTTTGTTGCAGAGATGGTCAACAGCAAATGGACGAAGGCAGCTTCTAGTCCCATATTTACAACGCAGACTTGTTAACTAATAGATTTACTGTCTGTGTGTGTCTTCTACTTTTAAACTACATTTTAAGAGGCTCATAGGCCTAAAGAATGTTGTTTATCTTGTCCTTGCTACTCAATACTTACAGCTATTTGGGAAAAAAAAAAAAAAAGTAGAAAACAGAGTGTAGTTCCAATACACATACAAAAACAAAAACTCCATACACTTTTTTAAAACATAAATATAGAGGTTTACCATCAAAATTCAAGAAAAAAGGAAAATAGTAGTAAAACTCATAAAGAAGGATTGATGGCTAAGGATGTTTTTTCTTTATACATGTTAGGTTTGCTCATCTCTTTGTGAATAAACATGTATAATATGAATGAACACTTGTCATCGTAAAAGTTTCATTTAGATTCTATCAGATATGATAAGACACTATCCAGTTTTTCCATGCCCACGTCTATCTTCCTTTTAGTCTTGCAGTAATATTTACCTCAGCCAAGGAGGTTATGTTTTTATCTGTTCGTCTGTTTGTTTGTGTTCAAGATAACTCAAAAAGTTACAGATGTTCATGAAATTTTCAGGAGTTGTTGGAAATGTGAAAAGGACGAACTGATTTGATTTTTGTGGTAATCCAGATCATTGTTTGGATCCAGGAATTTTTTAAAAGGTTTTTGCAGAGGTTTGTGCTCTCTGAGTGCTTTTCTTATGTTTCACTTTCTTCAGTCTTTGTATCTATTGCTCCAATGTTGGTGAATATGGTTTAAGCCAGTTCACAGTAAGTAGTCTATTAGCAGTCAGTAACAAAGCTTTCAGCCTAAACATTTTGTTTTTTTCCTCAACTTGTCTGAGCGAAAGACAAAATCACGTGGTATATTTCTATAGAAGCTTTGATGTTTCGTATAGTCTTCATCCCTTCACTGACTTTTGTCCAATGTTCTTGTAAGTTTGGACAGTCCCAGGAAACACTGACAGCTATTCAATTTACTCTTTTTTCTATATATTTTCATGTCTGTTCTTAAATTCCCCCTTTATATCAGCATTATAACACTTTGCTTTTTGAAAAGAGCTGCGTGAATCTAATTATTATTATTATTATTATTATTATTATTATTATTATTATTATTGCTATTAACCATTTTGACCTATTTTTTTTATCATACTAAACAAAGGTTAGCTAGTTAATATATAGTAGGTATTCTAGTAGGATAAAATCTTTAAATATGAGATTCTCGTCTCAACTGGGAAGAGAACCAAGATGGTGATAATGCACATAATCTTGAAACTTATTTACCTCAGAGCAGCTCAGTCTGTCCTCCTGATGACTATATGATTGTTGTGAGACAGAAGAAGAACAGATACTTTGCATCACATTAAATTTAGACTGTTTAACTAATTATAAAGCTAAGAATGTTAAATTATAGAATTTATTGGCAAGAAATCTGATATTACTAAAGTGCATGGATAAAAGTTATTGTGTGCGCATGGTGTCTAATTTATTTTCCATGTCCAATAGGTTTTGTGCTTTTGGAAGCTCTCATGTATGTGCTGTATTAGCTGTAAATGTAACCCTAAGGGGTCGTAATGCATTTTACAGTTCATAATTTAATCTATTGTATTTGAACTACATTAAATCATATTGTCTGTTTAAATAAATTGAAATGGTAGATAAGAAAGTAGAAGTTAACAAGCTTTTGTCATTGTTATATGTATATAATATTAAAAAAAAAAAGGCAATGAACGCTAGTTGAAAAAGCCTCTGTAAAATTTTTCTTTGGTTCCCTAGAGACCTTAGAATCACCTCAGTGTGTGAAGCATTGCTATTCTGTCTTCAGTTTCTCTGTAGAGAACTTCTACATGTAGCTTATGCTTTGTAAATGTGTGCATGTTAAAGATACACTACATAATTTTTGCCATTATATATGTGATGTGTTGTTTTTCTATTTAACTGTTACAATGATAATTTCAAAGAAAAAATTATGAGAATCTAAATTACTCGCTTTAAAATTCCAAGATTTTTATTGTCTCTTATTTCTGTTAAAATGAGGCTAAAGGGACCAGCATTGTCCCTGATTTTTACCTATGTTGTTGATAGAAATTAGAATCTGTCTGTATTTGTCTGACTGGTCTTTTCTTGGTGATGTGAGAGTGAATTTGTGGTACGTCAGCCAGCAGCAGGTCACCATAACAGACGGCAAACAGTGACATGTAAGGAAAAAACATCATGGTGAATTATAAACAGTGTTGGACCTCTGGAATACTTATGTTAAACACACCTTTTCTTTCCTTCCACTCAACTTGCACACGTATGTCCTCTTCCTCTTTTACACGTTAGACATCAGTTTCCTGTGCTACCACCAGATATTTGATTATCTCAAAAGTTATATCTTGAAATTTCAGAAAACTTTTAACTTGACTCTTAATTTCTAATCTGATACCAGTGTAACCAGCTGCTGTCCATTTGAAAGGACTAAAGCTGTCAACATAAATTCATTACATGAAATCAATTTAATTTATGATACGGGCTGCATGGTTGTGTGGTGTTAAGCACAGTAAGAATGTTGCTGGCTCGAACAGTGGCCTTTCTGTGTGGCGTTTGCATGTTCTGTCCATGTATGCGTGGGTTCTCTCCAGGTACACGGACTTCCTCCCACTGTCCAAATACGTGCATGTTAGGTTATTGGGTTACTCTAAATTGTCTTTATATTATTATAAACTGAAATGTAAGCTTGAAAGGTTTTGTCTCTGTGTTGGCCCTGTGATGGTCTGGCCCAGTGATTGCCAGGATAGGCTCTAGCTTAAAAAAGACATGTATGTTCAATTAACTTGGTGTTAACTTGGTGGCCCTGCGATGGACTGGCGAGCTGTCCAGGGTGTACCCTGCCTGTCGCCCAAAGCCAGCTGGGATAAGCTCCCCGCGACCCTGAATTGGAATAAGCGGTTCAGAAATGAATGATTGAATGAATGAATGAATGAATGAATGTTCTCAGGAACCCCTTCCTTGCATGACTACCCCCGCCAAGGAGGTTATGTTTTTACCGGTAGTTATCTGTTTCTGTGTTTGTTTGTGTTTAAGATAACTCAGTAGGTTATGGACTAATTTAATGAAATTTTCAGGAGCTGTTGGAAATATGAAAAGAAGAACTAATTTAATTAGAGGGGTGATCCAGATCACTGTTTTGATCCTGAATATTTTTTTTATTTTTTTTTTGTAGAACTGTGGCAGTTTGTACTCTTCAGTGCTTTGCTAGTTTAGACATGTTAACTATATAGTACTATATTTCATTCAGGTGTGTTAAAGTAGGGTTACCTATATAAGGGGTCCAGAAGACCGGAACTGCGAAACACCCTAGGAGTGAATGTGAGCATGAATGGTTGTTCATCTCTCTGTGTTGGCCTTGTGATGGACTGGTGACATGTACCCTGCCTTTCACCTGCTTATAGCCGGGATAGGCTCCAGCTAAACAGCATAGACAATGGAATGAATGAATGAACGAATGAATGAATGCATAAGTAAAATTCATGAAGTGGACTTGGCTTAGTTTTTATCCAGCCAACACGTTTGCTTTACTCTATGTAAGATATACTCTGTATTTTAATGCATGCAGTTGCAACAGAGCTGCTCTTATTTACATAATGCTTTTCTTTTACAATGGAACAAATATTTCATAGTGACTGACTTAGATGTGTCTCAGGCATTCTCTATATCTCAGCTATATTACTGCTCTGTGCAGCTATAATTTCCCCTTTTTTAAATTTTTTTTATAGCATGTTCTGATAAAATCTGATAAAGACAAAAACTGTCCAGTGGCTTTGTTTTTATTTACATATACAGTGATTAATGAGAAAATGAAGCCAGAAAATGTTTTTAACACAACTGACATTAGATTAAAAAAAAAAAAAAAAACATGAGAAAATCCATCATTCACATGTCAGCTGCTAACATTCAGTGTTTTTAAAGTGCCACACCTCTCAGTCATTGACCAAAACACCAAAACATATGCTTAAAGCAAGAGGCATGGCTCATATGGCAGAACAGGTAAATAAAATGTTTTGATAAATTTGCCAATAGGTGTTTTCCCTCTTTTTTCCCCTTTTTTTATGTCAATGTGGCCATTATAGATTTATTGTCATGATAGGAGATGAGACACAAAATGATCAAAACGGTACTAAAGGAGTTGGAGTTAGCAATGTTGCTTTACAGAATAAAACAACAAAATGTCCAAGTAACTCAGAAACAGCCAGTCAAAAGAAATTCAAACACAAAGCTGGCCTTCAAAGCTATAAAACTTTACAAAAAGAAGCAGTACCAATAACTGTCTAATAAAAAAAAATATACAAAACTGATATTCATCTCTAGATATTTACCTCTACACAACTATCCCAATTCTAATCTAACTCCACAAAAACCATATAACAAAACCTAGCGGTTGTAAATGAACTCAAACCCAAGTAGTTTTAACACCACTGGTTAATCAAAACAATAAGACCAAGCAATTACAAACAAAATGAACTAAACTGTCTGAAACAAACCTGGGGTGTCACTATTCACACAGAATTCACACGCTAGTTGAAGTCTTACAAAGCAACCTACAGATATTGAATTAATTGACTGCAGATGCCTTTTATTTCCAGGTGGTAGGCAGAACCAGTAGTGATTGAACTACAAATTATCCAATAGGGAGAGAGTAGATGAAAGCGTGAAAGGTCAACACAATTCCAAGCAGGAGATGGCGAGCAGGGATTTGCATGTGGAACATGCAAATCTTCATGCCTTAAGCTATGAGGCAATGATAAGGCAGTCGTAACAGTGTTTTTCTTCCTAAGATGATAAATCCATTCATTCAGTACATGTTGAGGTGAACAGTTGTACTTGATAAAATGTCTCTTGCACAAACAGTGTGCTAGTACAAAGTAGACACAGCATTAGAAATTTGTAGAATTGTGGCACCATGCTAACGTTCTGAGCTACACCCACCTCAAATTGAGTTATGACTACATTAGCCAAATATTTTAGCCTAATCAGTTAACATAAGCTCTGTGAATATTGTGTGTGCACATTTGTGATGGTTGCACAGTGCTGTCATGCAACCATTGCTGCTCACAAACAGCTTACAACCTGACTTTCTCACCTGGAATTCTGTTCACTGATCCCAATAACTTATTTGTAGTTGTAGTTTCTTGTTGTTGTCGTAGCAACAGTGAGGATAGAAAGCTGGGAGAAATTCCAGACTCTTTTTAATACGTAATTTCAAGACATTATATAAAATTAATTCATCAGCCATATAAATGGACCGCACCCTGATAACTCAATTTCACTTTATTATGGCCCGGATGTTTCAGACAGAGCACTTCCTCGATTCTTCCATTTCTGTTCAGTTATTGAGGTTCAGAACCCTGTGTAGCCACGTATTGTGTTAGATTAATTCCTCACCATGACAGCATACGTACTTGTGCATTCCATAAATGAATGGATCTGCAGTTCTGCCACTTGTGATCATTATTATCAAAATAATTCTTTCAGATGCACTCCTAGTGGAGCTAAACAGACTTAAAAACAAGTCAAGAACAACTTTATTTTCTTCACCAAAAGGATGCATCTGTCCCTACAAGCCTCTCTCCGCAGTGTTTGTCCCACAATACCCTTTTGACTGAATGGGCAGACTGATTTGTAAGAGAGCTGATCGTTTAGGAAGTAATGCTCATACATTCGATCTCTTATCCAGAACATAACCTGCTCCAGAGCAGGTTACCTGTTCACCAAAATTAGAAAACCCCAGGTTAACACTGAATTTACCTCCTATAAGAGAAAATCCAGCTTTGTATTACAGGTTTCAGGATCACTCTGCTCAAACATGAAAATCTTCTCACACTGCTTTTCTTTTATGACTGGTCCTTAGAGGACTTTCACAGTGAATCCTTTCCCTCCATCTCCTATTTGCTACATCCTAATCAAACATTTTCATCAGTTGTTTGGTGCAGAGGAAATGGCACTGGTAATTGTCGACATAAAGGAGTCATGAAGTCATGAAATGAAGGTACCAACAGTTCAGTCACTTAATTATATGTTAGGTTATTCATCAAATTCACTAAGTTTAACAGTGACTTCTAAAACCGACTTCTTAGCTATAAATTGATACATTCTTTTGTGGCTTTTGCTCATTGGACCATATTTACAAATTTACTGTACAATCAGAAAAAGTCACAAAACTATCAGCGGGTTTTGTCAAAGTAAACTAGTTTGCATTTTAAAGTAGTATTTACCAAAAATCCCTGTAAACCAGCCTAACGTAATTCTCTGGTTGAAACATCAGCAGCTTGTTATCATCTTGTGATTTATGGCCGCAATCAAATCTGCACTTAGTCTCGTACCTTTATATTTGTCTTGATCTTATCATCTGCACAGATGGGGTTATTTAAATTTGTAGTTGTGTCTTCATCCTCCACAGCATACAGCGATAAGGAGCAGAATGTGCTGCAAATGCCTTCTCTATCCTTTTAGCTGCCAAGCAGCCTTCATGGAAAAAGTGTGTTTTTTGTTTGTAAGTACCTGATATAAAACATGTAACAAAGTAAGATGAAAAAAAATGCTTAATCGTGGCCATATCTTCTACTGCACTAAATGTAGCTTTAGGGATGCTTCTTGCTTTTAATAGCAAATATTTCATCAAGTCATGGTATAGAATAAAAATGACAATGGAGTTTGAAAATGATTATACTAGACCTATTGTGTCTTTCTAATCTCTATTCTTCTTCTTCTTCTTCTTCTTAATCTTATTCTTCTACCCAAATCTTTAATCATTAGAGCTTTCAGAAGTAGATCTAATTTGTCTCAAGTTTTTCTGTGTACAAGTGCTGGAAGCATTTTATACCTGTAAATTTTAGCAGCAAAGATTTGTGACTACACTCTCCCTGACAGTTCTTGACTAGTCATGTTGGATGAGATTCTTTTTCCTGTGACATTTTGGTGAGATGACCCTTTGCTCTTACTTCTCCCCTAATATTATCGCTGTCAGACTTTGACAGGTGCAGTGGCTCAACAAATAGTTGCTGCCAAATGATAATTTGATTTCATTAACCTTTTGAATAAGCATCACATTAACATTTTTTATTTTTACATAAAAGAGCCTTGACAGTATGTGTTGTTCAGTTTGCTGGGAGCAGTATAAGATGGTTCAGAGGTTCTTATGTTTCTAAATAATAAACTATATTAATGCTTTTTTAAATAGATATTACAGCTGAGGCGAAAAAATAAATGGAAAAAAAAAGTGTTTTGCTACAGTTGTAATATAATTTATAGTTATTGATCAGTTTTTTTATTTTCTGTGATTTGATATTTGATAGTATGGTGCTTCAGCCAGACCATCATCTTTGGTGATTACGGATCTTTCTCCATAAGGTTTTGTTCTTGTTGCAAGTGAGTCCTGTTATTTTATCATTATAGTACACTGGTGACCCTGTCAAACACTCATCTCTCTAAAGATATATGGCCAGATAGATACATGAAAACACATAATTTAAGGTTTGGAAGAGAAAGTCTCAGAGATGGTGGCCCAGCAAAATGTCCATCTGTTTGTGTGTATGACTCTAGATGAATCTAGGTGCCATTTTGCATGTTGTGCTGCCATTTCTGTGGTGGGGAGTCCTAATAATCTCATATTTGCTCATGCCAGTGTTAGACAGTGGTCCACAGTTATTGATAAGGGTATCTTATCTGGCAAACAAGTTATTCTGTTTTTATTATTAGTTAGATATCAGTGCATTAATGTAAACCATGCTTCGTCTGATAGAAACTGTTTTTAATACCTGACAACCCACTCTGGAATATAAAACACAAATTTTATTCTCAGAAATTGGTAAATAAATCTATCCAATCTTTTGCAAAGACTTTTTCTTTTGTTTTTTTACATTTTTGTTATTAGCTAACTGGACACCAGCTTGCTCTGTTTGTTTTTATTGATCAAATTACTTTAGTTTATTGGTCATATTGTCCTAATAAGAGCATTAAATTTAAAAAGATGCCTTAAATTATTCATTTTACCAACACTAACTCCTTCTCTTTTAGTCTATCAACATTTGCTAACAAATGTTGCCCATTCCGTCGCGTTAAGATGAACTGCAACGTCAACCCAGAATGTTTTAACAACATTTATCCTGTCATTGTTGGGATTACAAGTAAAGTTTCCTCTGCCATGACAACGTGTCATCTTTCGTCTTCTGTCTTCTCCTCTGTGTGGGTGGTGGTCCACCCCAATTCACACATCCTGCCATCAGCAGAGAGACGTTATCAGCAACTTCCTCTGCTCACTGAACATAACTGCATTCCTCTAAAGCATATCAATAATGTGTTATTCATGTTATATATTCTTTCTTATGTTTTATTGAATGAACAAAAGCACAATTTTTGCTTTTGTGTGGAGTGACTTCATAACTTTTTTTAACATAGATATGTAAAAGAAGTGACATCGATGTCAGGGCATTATTACAATTTGGTCCATTAACTTTTTTTTATTCTTCTCTTATTTTAAAAGCTGCCAAATTCTATGAATGACACCTGATAATATTGTAGCATGTTGAAGCTGATGAGTATTGTACCATAACTGCTTCTCTTTTCTGTTTCCAGTTAACCGGTGGATTTATCCTGGCAATCGGCATCTATGCTGAGGTAGAGAGACAACGCTACAAGACATTAGAGGGAGTCTTTTTGGCACCAGCGATAATCCTGATTCTACTTGGAACTTTCATGTTTATTATTTCTCTCATTGGAGTCTTGGCTTCACTGAGGGATAATATAATACTGTTGAGAGTGGTGAGTGCTCAGTAAATCTTTGATGCCAAGTCTGTAGATTTCCTATTCATTGTTTTTTTTTTTTATGTGAAACATTACAGTGCATACTCCTACAGTTACCATTTTCAAGTCAATTTTTGCAGGTTTCATAAACTTGTCATAGAAATTATTGTCAAGAGGATTGTTCAACATCTGTACTCCATTTGGTTTGATTTTTGGTTAAGTAAATTGCACCTTTTATCAAAAGGTTTTGACTGCTATCAACAAGCGCCTGGTTAACTTAAATCAGTCCTCTGTGTTGGTGGAGCAAGACTCCTACAGGGAATTTAAGGATAATCTATATATTTAATGAGTATTGTACTACCTCCATAAGGATTGACAGTTGTTACTGTTTTGTTTTGTTTTTTTGTTTGTTTTATTTGTTTAGTGAGTTGTGTAATTTTTAAACCTTCTGCATGCTTTACACAAATGATGCCATTGGTATTGTCAATGAAAACTGTTTTTCCTCTAATCCATTGTTATGTTTAAAAAAGAGGATTGGAGGGTTCACAAGATATATATTTTAGACTGACACATAAAAAAAGAAAATAAATAAAAAAACATGATTGACAAAATCAATAAATCTCTGAAGTCTGTCAAATGTGACGAGCTGTGTCGTGGGGAAAAGTCTATTGTTGCTGCTATGAGGTCATTATGATAAATAACAAATGTTTTAACTATGTATGTTGCTTTGAATTGCTTCCCTGATGCTTACCCTACTTGTGAAAACAGGCAGAACACAGAAACTCTAGATGTCAGGCAGCTGCAGCATCATTTGAGCTTTGACTGAGATAAATGTGCCACGCAGGTGGTGTTCTTGCTGTAATCTGGTAACATAAGAGGTAAAATTAAAGTCGTAATATTCATCACATACAGCATGCAGCTGGTTTGAATCCTTGGCTTTACTCCACCAAATGTGCCTCTGATCACTGTGACCCAACTATAATATTTGTCTTATCTCTTTAAAAAACTTCACTCGGGAGCCTTTATCTTCACCTCTGCTAAGGAGGTAATGCTTTTGTCCACAGTTATTTGCCTCCCTGTCAGTTGCAACTTTATATGAAAAACACTGGGTGGAATTTTGCTATTTATTTAGTCATTTTTTCTGAGAATGGGTCTTGGTCTCACTTAAAATCCATGAAACTTTGGTAGTGATATGGAAGGAGTTGTGGACAGGAATTTTTTAAAGGATCCTTCACAATATGGGTAGAAATGAGCTGCTTGGAAGAGTTCTGCACTGTCTGAGTGCTGTTCTAGTTTACTAATTTTATCGCCCATGAGGTTTGCTGCAGACCTTTTCTGAATGGTGGCATTTGTTCCTAAGATGATACAAAACGCACGTTTTGTTGTTTGTTTGTTTTTTTCTTTCAAGGAAACATTATTGTACTTTAAGTCTGCTCCAGAACAGATAAAGCAAACTTTAACAACACATTTGATGATATATTCATGCCCTGTCTGAATTTATGTAAACTTTTGAAAACATCTGTCATTTATTACAGCAAGATTTATGTTTAATGATGAAGTGTTAAATCAAGACTCTGAGAAGCTCTATAAATGCCAGATTGCACTATGCTATATGCAATGTCATTTTGTGAATCTTTGAAGACTGTAGAAATATAATTTCTTAATATTGAAAAAAAATAGTGTCTTTACCTTCTTTTCAAAATCACAAATTTTGATTAAACTATAGATTTCATTAATTGCAAATAAACATTAACAGCAATATGTAAGCATTTTATTATGGAAAAAAAATTATCTGTATATGAAAACATTTAATCAGCACTAAAATTGCCGGAAGATCAAAAATAAACTGTTGCTTTAAAAAAGAGCAACTTGTTTTCAATAATTCCCATACTTCTTCATTAATATAACCTAATATGTTATCTTATGACGACACATGCTCTGAAAGTAAATTAAATCAAACTCAAGAAAGTAATGAGGAAAATAATCCAATACTACGTATCTTTGACTGATGACCGTGTGTGAATGTTTGCATTTGCTTCTATCGTCCACGTCAACCCTTGTGAGACAGCAACACAGTTAAATGCTAGTTGTAAGTGTTGACCAGTCCTGCACATTGACCTGCAGGAGCTTTAGCTGATTTCTCTGTATAGAAAGGCTTCAGCTCCAGGATGACCTGCTTGCTGCAGGTCCTTAATGCTACATTTCTGTTGGATTACGTTCAAGACTTTGATTTGGACATTTGAAAACATTGAATTAATTCTTTCCTATGCTTTGGTATTATGACTTGTGTGCTCAGGGCCATTGTCTTGCTGCATGACCCACTTTCTCTAGAGATTTAGTTCACATATAGATGATCTGACATTTTATGAAAGAATTAGCTGTTTTCTTTTTTTAGAAGATCAGTTCAGTTAAACCCTTTTCATAGACAGGCATGGACCTTTCAGTGCTGGCAGGCGTCTATTCGTATTCAGAGTTGTTCTGTTGGTGGACTATTGAAAATAAAAACTAACCAATATGAGACAAACCTGTAACTGTTTCGAAGTTGCCTTGGGCATGTTTGAGACTTCATGCACTATAAGTTGTTATCCTAACCAGTTTTATTCCCTGAGCAGTCAATTCTGGAGGAAAATAACCACTGTTGAATTTCCTCCGATTGCACATCAGAGGCTTTTTCGAGTCTTGCTTGTTTATTGATTGCTAGGTTTATTCATAACTGCACCTCCAGGAATGGCTAACATAATATAATTTATTTTTAAGTTCATAAAAAACATGATCACTTTTGTCTGTTGTGTTTCAGTTCATTTGCACCCTGACCATATGCCTGTTGCTGGAGCTGACTGGAGGAATTGTGGCACTTGTGTTTCGCAACCAGGTGAGCTGCCCAGAAGATGATCATTAGGCTGACCGTTTTAAATGATCACCCCTCAGCAGGTGGTCAGTGCAAGTCATACGTTTAAAATATTCTGTGTTGGGCTGGAAAAGTGATAAAGTTTTTACTGCAGTCAAAGACACTGATATTTTTTTAGTGAAAAATTTAGACGATAGTTTGAAAAATTATACTGTTTGATTTATTAAGTTTCACTACCTTTAATATGCACTAAATACCAAAGTGTAAAAAAGGAAAGTAGTTAGAAAGTTTCTGATGTGATGACTTACCATTAAAAAGCAAGCACCTGTAGTCAGATCTTTCTGTTTAGGGTTATCACCTGTATAGTGTGGCTTTCCATATTCAGTTACCATTTTATATTATAGAGCCTTATGCAGTAAGTAAGTTATTATGCCTTTTTTCAGTGGACAAATATATTTAGCTTTAGTTATGGGAACTATAAATTGACTGTGACATGGTTTAATTCTGTTGTGGAGTCATAAATCATGCAAAAGACATACAAGCATAAATACAATATAACTTCTCATTCTCTAAGAAATGGCAAATGCAAAGAAACAAAACTGCATTCCCGTAAACTACCATCAATAAAGTTGGTCCTGTTGCTTCATATGTTGAGGTTTTCATGCTGAAAAACGCAGTTTTCTCGGAAAGTTTCTGTTTCTATGCCAGAATTTGAGAAGTTACTTATTCACTAGTTATCAAATCCTTTTACTGATTTATTTTTTCGTTTTAAATTTATGAAAATGATCCATTTAAATGTATGCAGGGAAAGACAGCTGTGAAAGTAGGTTAAAGAATAGAAGATTGAAGAATGTTACTATTTAAGTAAACCTCAAGCAAATCTTCAAATACTGTTAACCCACATTTATCAACACCATACAGAAATTCAAGGGTGAACTATATGAAAGTTGATACACAAACTTTAATAAAACTATGTTTAAGTTGTATTCAAATTAATAGGAGAGCTGCCTATTAAAAATCAAGTTTAAGCCAAGTTTTTCCTGGCAATAGTTGGGTTGGTTCTGGTTCCCAGGGGTCTTGTGTGGAAACAAAAATTAAACTACTATTATAGCTGTACATTTTAGCATGTAATTGACAGTTTTATGTAAAATATAATGAGGCTTCTCTGTTTAGTGTCTAATTTACATTCAGATCAAAAATAACTGAGAAATATATTTATTTTATTTCGATTTCTGTTTCTTGGCTCTTAAGTTTCTTAAATTTGATGATAAAAGGATCATGATGTGACCATATAAGTTCACATGATGTGACCATATAAGTTCACATCTGTCTGTTTCAAAGAAAACACCTCACTAAACTCCAGCCTAAAGGCGTCTAAATCTGGACATTGTGGCTGCCTGGCCCCAGTGGTTTGACTGTTAAGTGCAAATGTGTTTGTGTACAACAAAAAGAAAAGTGAAATGAAACACAATCTTAAATCGTTTTACTCTCAGCAATCCTCACAAAAATGGCAATCTTGGTTAACTGTCAGCAGTCAAGAGAGCCATGATAGAGCAGCAAGAGTCGAAAATAACCTACATGGATCGCAGCCTGATATATAGGGGCTGCATGTGAGAAATTGAATGTCTATTTTCACTCTTGACTTCTCATCACTTCACCATGCCAATTGCCTAGTAAGCTGGGTCCAGCAGTGCCTGCATAAAGTAAAAAATACAACAAGGTATTTATTTCTATATACTTCACACTGTTTTCATCTGACCTGCTTGTTGCTTTTCACATGTTTGCTGCTACTGTGGTTACATTTAAATGTATGTGATCTCAGTATAACTACAGGCTCTGTCCTTTAGAAGCCTCATCCCCCTATTCTAGACATGCTGTGACCACAACAGAGCAATTTCTATGACATACTTCTTGCAACATGTCTTCTATCCATTGTACTTCTCCCAGATGTCACTGTGACACTTCCAGCTGTGATATGGTCTCGACTGACGAGAAACTCCCACCGAGAGGTGCATGTGTGAAAAGCAATTGAAAAGAAAGCCAAGACCTAATTGTCTGAATATTTTCAAGAAAGTCTTCAGTGTTCAAGGGGGGGAAAAGCTATCGAGTGAAAAGCCCACATTTCCACAAAAAGACTTGTGTATCAGAAGAAGCAAAGATGGCTATGAGTTCAACTGAACTATGTCTCTGCTGAAAACATGAAATGACAAGGTTCTATGTAAAGTTACAAGTTAGAAATATTTACTTTCAGTGCCCTGGAACAGATTGCAATTGACAGATGTGTGCGGTCACAGTGTCACTTATTCCAGTCAGGAGGATCAGTCACCTTCACTAATTGGAGCATTTCCTTTCCACAGCTGCCTGATTGTAGATCAGCTGTGTCATGGAGACTGAACAAATGTGGTAACATGACCTACTCCACCCCATTAACATGCATTAACAGATTTATTTTTTTTTTTCTCTCCTGCAGACTGCAGAATTACTCAACAAGAACATCCGAAAGGGCATAGTGAACTACTATGATGACTTGGACTTTAAGAACATCATGGACTTTGTTCAGAAGAAGGTATGGCGATGTGCCCACTTCCTTTGTGTTGCATACATGTGATTGAATCACAAGAATAGAAAAAGTGAAATACTGAGGCAGTTCAGACTATAAGCCAGTTTATCCTTTCAGTGCTGTTGTTTATGAAATCAGCCTCAGAGGTGTACTTGGATATATGCCGCATGTTCTACCCAGAAATGGTCCAAAATGTTTATAGCTATTGCTGTGCACCTGCTCCCAGAACATGGCCTGGAACTGGAATTATCTTTTCCAGCTTTTGTATTCTTCTGGGACATGAAGTGCCTAGAGACAGCACATTGATGAGCGCACATTGAAACTAAATTGCAGCTTGCTACAAACTCGAATGATTGGCAAAGGAGAGAAGACAGATTATTCTTCAGTCCGCAAGCCACAAGGCCTGTGTGATGAAGAAATATGAAATATGACCACCTTTATTATGTGAGCAAAACTGTGGCTTGATTAGATTATTCTTTTGATAATTTAGGATGGTTACTAGTATGCTGCAAAATTATCAGCACTTGTGAAAAAACACACAAATGTTTGGAATTTAATTCAAAGCATTTGTGTTCCCAAAAACTACACCCGAAAAGACCCTTTTGCTTTGCATGATGTTTGAAAAGCACAAATACAAACACAACTCACCATCCATAGCCAAGACTGTTCAAAGCCATGTCTGGTCGCCACGCCAACTTTTCTAAAAGTTTCCTTACTTTTCTGTCAAAGCAATAGAGTTAGAGCTACTTTGTTTTTCTGTGCACATTACAAGTAGTATATCTGGGGGGGGGGTGTTGATGATGATGATGTACTGGGAGAGCAGGTGCTCTGTGTTAACTTTAAACAGCTCAATTAACACTTTCCACAGTAAAACTGGTCAAATTGTAGGTGCCTGAGCAAAAATAAAATCCTAAACATTTGTAAAATGATCCAGCACTCTTTGGACATCTGTGAAGGTCAGAACAACTGCAGTTTCATATTTTAAATAGATGAATTTAATTTTCTGTCAACACTTTGACCATTGGAAAACAAGTAGGAAATCGCACGTTGAGTATTTCTGTGCAGGAATGATGCTTAAGCTACATGTATTATGAATTTGATGGTAGAGTGGTAAGTTTTCTTTCCAGGTCACTGTCAAAGAGATTTGACTGAATCACTCAAACACAATATTATGAAGTATAGGCAATGTTTAACCCAGTTCTGCATGACTCTCACAGCTCTTGAAGTACTGTTTTGGTTTACATGTATTTTGTTTGTGTATTTTGTATATTTTGAATACATTCATACTTTAAATTTTTCAAACAAATTTAATAGATATAAATAATAAATATTAATAGTACTGAACACTAGAATACAGATTAATGCAACAAAGGAGAGACATTGATGAACAGCTGTGAATGTTGAGTAAAACTATATGGTCAAGCTACAGTCGATCAGTTTTATCGGTAGGCTGGAGAATAAATTTGTAAAGCTTGGTTATCTGTAGATATTTTCAAATGCATGCTCTCTATTTGTCTGCTTCTGGGAATGTTGTTTACCTGTGTGTCCACGTATGTGTGTTTGTACATTGGTATGAAAGAGAATCGTGAATGTGTGACCGTATAGAGCAGAGCTATGTAACTGGTGGCCTGTGGTCCAAAACCATCACACTGAGGAAAATCTCAACATCTGCTCAGTGGATAAAGAAATATGTGCAGAGGCAAAATTACCCACGTCGATTCTGGCAATAAATATCCAACAAAAAAATAAATTAATTAAACTTAAACTATCAGCAAAGTTCTTTTTGTACTTCAACACAAAAAATATCTGCACCAAAAGCCAGAAGGTAAGGTCATCTTGATTTTGAGTGACTGTGATTTAAATAGATGTAGAGTCAGAAAGGACATATGGTCTTTTTAAATAAGGTTAAAAACTAATTAGGCTGATGTTGTGTAACACTGATGTTGAGCACAGATGAAGATCATCAGTCACAGCCTGATGTTGCTAAAGTTAGCCTCTGGTGTGTGAATAAAAAGAGCCATTTGTCATTTATTTAATTAATTTCTCTTTCCTACTGTGGGAAAATATTTAATACTGAAAATTGTAACAATGAAGGCAAAGGAGGAAGGGAATTGACTGGCATGTACAGCAGATTTACACTAGTTAATTTTAGCCGATTAATCAGGGTTTTAATTGTAGCTGTAATCTGACAATCTGTTTAAAAAAAATTTTCTTTTGGTGTTGTTTGCTCTGTTGACATTGATCCATTTATTGCGGGGCAGTTGTCACATCATCCAAGTTTATATCAAGCTGACCTTTCTATTCACTATGCTTCAATATTCTGATGGAGATGTGACCTTTTATTCAACCAGAAATGTAGTCTAACGATTGACCACTGTTGGGTCCTATTGCAACATGCTGAATTTTTCTTTTATTTCTTTCATTAATGGAAATATTCGCAGCTTATGATAGTTTGTGTGTTAATCACCTCATAATTCAAAGATGAACTATTTTCTCATCACAGTTTACCATTTGGACAGATATTTAATTTTCTGAGTGTGGTGCAGTTGTTTGACATAAAAGCACTTAAACATTTTTATAAGTTCATTTCAGAGCAAACATTTAGACAGAACAATGCTATAAGCAAAGCATATTATATAAAGAGGAATATTAATGTGCTTAGCGCTGAAATGCACAAAAAAAAAAAAAAAAAAATTTCTTTGGGGGTAAAATATTTTTAAAAAACATTAAATGAAAAATTCCCAGCATATCACACCCTAGAATGTGTGAGAAACCCAAGCTGATCCACAGAATCTGTAAAGTGTTTATCGAATCACATTTTACAGTCTCTGAATAAAACTGGAACACACACCACTAGCCATTCATTTTTAATGAGCAGATTAGTCTTAACTTTTGACTGATGCTGTATGCTCATTAAAGCAACCCATGTCAAAACTTCCCAAATAGATTTTTTTTTTATATTAAGTTTATTCACTTGATTCTCAAATTAGTTCTTTGTTGAAATTTTATAACCAATAGTTAAATAACTTCAGAAAACACAAATGATTGGAGCAAATTGTACGATTGAAGATATTTAAAAAGGATGTGTCTTTCTTAGAGAAACAACTAAGACATTTTATCAATCTATTATTGACCCTTCCCACCATCTCAGAGACTTGGGGAAGTCCTGATTTATCTGTTTGTTCTACGCAGCACACCATACATCAGATAGGAGGTGGGCTTAATACTGACTGGAATGGTACATCAGTCATGTGGTGTGATGGTGTGTTTTATAGATCTTCCTTTTGCTAGACAAGAGCTCATTTTTGCTAAAAGGTAAACCATTAACCTCCTTAGAGCATCACCATAAGATGAAACTCATACTTAATTTGTAGAAATAACAATCTAGCTTTTCAGCAATCAGGAAAATCATTGTTACATTGTCACATCATTTTGTTAAAGGTGGAGTATGTAAGATTTTCAATATTTTCAAAATAAATGAACTAATAAAATAACTACAATCATAATTAGAAAGTTTTTTGAACATGTAGGTTCCAGTCTGTTCATATTTGATGCATTATTAAATTACAAGGTTAATTAATGACAAATGGCAAAAAGCACTTTGTTTTACTGGTAGGCAAACATTTAAGAAGGGTCTTTGTCATTAAACTTGTAATTTAATAATGCATCAAATATGAACAGACTGGAACCTACATGTTCAAAAAAAACTTTCTAATTATGATTGTAGTTATTAATTTTTTTTAAAAAATATTGAAAATCTTACATACTCCACCTTTAAGGGTTACTCCCGCTATGATTCACAGGGTAACCACAAAAATCATCAACCAGTTAAGTAATAACTAGTAATAATTATAGCTGTTTATAGTTAAGATTAAATTATGGTTATTGATTTTAAAAAACCAACATGAACATGAAAAGTATGTGTTGTGTTAACAATGTTTTCAAATTCGCTAAAACCTCATGTGATCAAGTACTTGTGAAATTTACCAGGTTAAGCACAAACTATGTTGCCCCCACTATTCAAATTGAAAAACCCAATGCATCCACAACTAACAATCCCAATCTTTGACATTAAGTGCTCGTTTAAATATTGTAAATGTGCAGCATTCTCGTTAAAGCAGACTATATTTTGTAGATCAGAAATAAGCAAACATGCTAAAACATTTTAAGCTGCTAATGTTAAGCTTATCTCATGTTTTTATATGCCCTTTGACATCTGGTTGCTTCAATTTAATCTTTTTATCTTTCTAATTTCTAAAAATTGCAGGGATTATGTGGACTTTATGGTATGACATTGCAATTATCTGTGGAAGAGTTAGAAAAATACATTGGAACCTAAATATGCTTTTCAGCTTGTCGTCTTGTCTAATAGTTTATTACTGGAGTCTTTGCTCAACCAAAAGTATGACTTGGTCAAATTGCATTTTCTTGTACAAAATTGCCTGTCTACACAAACATGGGCAAAGATTTTGCTTTAAATGTTTATAAAAACTCAGCCAAGCATTTCAGATTCTGAAATGGTATATATGAGGAGGCAGGAAGATGCTGGGATTAAATGGTGACAGGGACTTCATATTGTAGTAAGGATGTTTTTGGTGCCGGGATCAATAAGAAATGTAGAAAAAATTGTGTATGTTGAAACCCAACTCCCCCCACCCTATCGATTTTAAAAGACACTGCAGACTGTCTGTGACGTGGGACGCTTGGAACATGTTCTCCCTTTCATTTCAATGTATTTGTAGACAAAGTCTCCATATTTAGAAAATCAGCTGGTGCCGCTTCAGCACCAGGCAGCTGTAGAATTGTGACCGGTTTTGTTTGTTGCTGCATTGTTTTCCCTTTTCTATTTTTTATGCTGTAATTGCTGTGAGACACCACATAGTGAAGTGGCATTTAACAGGATGATGGATAATGGTCTGTATGGAACTCCCAAAACAACAATTCAGAATTTTGCTGCACATCTAGCCTACAACGATCCAATTTATTTTGCTGTCTACAAACTGGTTTTTAGTTCTCTCTCTCTCTCTCTCTGGTATTTATGTCATGTATGGTGAGTGACTGTGAGATCTGTAATGTATCATACATAAACTAAGCACCATAGTCACTGTCATTGTAAAGTTTACTAAAGAACAAATTTATCAATAATTAATATAGATTTAAGGCACTATGAGTATTAGTAGTATCATTATTCTCTACTGCTCACTTAGTATATTCTTGTTATTGCTGTTCAAGGGTAATATAATGTGGTGTCTCGATTTTGACAGAGAAAGGGAGCTCAGTCAAATCTTTAACCTGTAATCACACAGTCATAGTTTTAGTTCAAGGGTGCCATGTAATTACAAATGCAGGGAACACAAGATGGCCCACGCTTTGAGCCGAGCCAGTTGCCCACGCAGTTAGTCACTCAGTCAGCCAGTGAACAGCAGGGCATCAGTCAGTTGGGCACTTGGCTTGAAAATCAGATACTCCTGAAAATTACTTTACACTAAGAGACATACTGGCTGAGCACATTTTCTAATTAATTGGCATGTAATATATTTGTCATCCATCAATGAATGTTATTAGAGGAAGCAGAGCCTGAAACAGGTGTTCATCTGTGACACAGGCAGAGCCAAACACTGTTGAAGTATCAGACTGAAAAAATTGACTGAGACTTGAAAAACTTTACATTTTATAAGTCTTATAAGTCTTCTTCAGTTAAGTTGTCACTCCAGATTTTCCTGCAAGCAAAGTGTCCGCCTAACTTTGCATGGATGCATAATGAGCTTAATTTGGCATGAGTATTCCCAAACATAGGATTTACATCCACAACTAAACTGATAACTTATAGCATACTTGTATTGTTTCCAGTTTTACTGTTCCTGACATGCATCATAATTACTTTACCTTCTTGTCACCTTTCTCTGGATCCTGTCCCAGTGCTGGAAAAACAAACTCTGTGGAATCACACCAGTGAGAACATGGAGTAGCATCTTGACAAACTGGCGTCACATCAGAATACTGATCATGCTGCTTGGCAAAGAGCTGTCTCATATTTATTCATTTATTCATCATAACCCTTTATCTCTTGTCTCATCCGCTGTCTCTGCCTCACATTCTCACTCCCAATAAAATATTTCACTCAATAAGTGACGCGCAAGCTGAGTTAATACTGTGGCACTTAGGTTTTTTTGTTACTGTTTACGCACTGAGGCAGCTGTTGGAAAAAGAAAATCATGATGAATAGAGATGTTTGTCGCTTGATGTAATTCATCTCATTCTCAGCAATTGATCCAGTATTTTCTTTGTGAAAAATTGAAAAGCATTGAGACTTAAAACTGTGTCACTTCTGTCCCTTTAAGAGACTGCATGTTTTTACTTGTCGAACACAGATTGTTCTATACCGACAGCTGTATCCCATAAATGTAATTTGCGTAGTGTTCTGGGACATCTATTGAAGGCAACAAAAAAAAATGTCCAGAGAAAAGAAATGCTCTTTTTGAAATGAAGTAATATTTATTTAGTTTTGATAGAATTTAAATGATCTAACAATCTTGTGCAGTGAGACTCTAAATTTTCTGTCAAATTTGGTGGAATTGGAGTTTATTAGACATAGGCTACGGTTACATGGTTACATACATACATACATACATACATACATACATACATACATACATACATACATACAGTGCTTCATTTTACATTTCTTATCTAGATTTGATAAAAACAGAAAATAGTGTGATTCAGATCATATTTATTCTTTTTCTAACATTGTTAGCTTTTGTGCTGTTTCAGGATTTACAGGTGGCTTAATCTTGCAGAAAGTGATCTGTAAAAACAGCTGTGATAGAAAATGAATAAATTTAATCTGTCAAAGCCAAACACCTGAGCCACCTTCTGAATAAATACAAGACAAATTGGATATGTACAGATTTTCTGGTTTATTAAATAAGCATATCCTTTCTGCAGTTATAGATGGTATTCTTGGCCCTGTGATGGACTGGCGACCATACAGTTCAGGCTGTATCCTGCCATTTACCCGGTGGCAGATGTGACTGGCTCCAGCCTAAGATCTATTGCCACTGACTTTTTACAATCCACTTCTTGTCTAATGTAGCAGAACTCAGACTTTTCTCCCTCCTTCCCTTTCTAAATAATAGCTTCATGACAGTCATTCTTCCCTGGAGATCAACTCAAGGAAAGATTAATCTTTTAGTTTTTCAGGATTCCCACCCCCTCCCCTCTTTTTAAAGAACATCACTTTCAAATACTGTTCATCTGCTGAACATCAAGGCTTTTTTTTTTTTTTTTTTTTTTTTTTTTTTTTTTTTTTTAAGGCCATTTCACTCTTTTCTCCACTACTTTTGATATGCCAGGATTTTGACTAATTGTTCTTTGGGTATCAGCTTGTTGGTACAAAAACAGCATTTTGTGCCTCTCGGACTTTTGAGCAAAGCCCAACATGAAGAGGCCTTGATATAATATGACAATACAGAAATCTGTCAATGAGAATATTATGCCATCATCTTAAAAAAAGAGTTGTAGTTAACTTCAAGGTAGATAAAAGGAATACAAAAAAGAGAAAGCTAAACATGACGCGCTTAACCTCACCAATAACTAAAAGAAAAACCAAAGTCTTACCATTTTGTTGAACAGAAACAGGACAAAATAAGAATCCATTATAATATAAGATTTCACTCTTAAAAACTCATAGTTATCAGTGTATTGAGTTACAAACATCTTGCATGTTAACATCTGTATGTTGCTGATTGGAAGGGAGGCAGATAAGCAAATCCTGACGTAATTATGGTTTTTTCTATTTAAGCTATGAGTTCTGAGTACCCAGAACTTATCTTTGACTCAAACTCCTCCACATTATAATAAATATACATTAGACAGGTAACCTCACACTACCGCAGTAATAACATTTTGTCATTGCTGACATTTATGATGAATACAGCTAAAAAAATAGGAATATATTATAAAAAAAAGTGCACTCTATTCAGGCAGAAGAACTGCACTTAAATAAGTGAAAATGTATGTACAGAAGAACAGACCTCAAGAAGACCTGAGAAACTATCACTCAAGATCACTTCAAGAAATTGTCTGGCTATTTAAAAAGTAAAACAAAAGGGGAAGACTTTCGCATGTTAGTTTTGGTTTAACAAATTTTCTAAAATACTGTCACATTTCAAATAAATCATTAGCTTAGATTTATGCTAATTTATGGAAATGTATGAAAAAACAACCTTTATGGAATAAAAAACATTTTTGTCAGCAGTGCTTCAAATTGTGGTGTAAGAAGCATGCCTGACGGAGAGATTTATCTAAGTGTAATTTTTGAGCCCTGTGTCCTTTGAGAAAGAGCAGATCTCTACAAAGTCCATTTTCATGTCTTGCAGTTTTGTAACACATTTTAAATTTTCCATGTTCCAACTCGCCGCCAGGTTTCCCAAAATTCAGCTTCGTGGGTTTTTGTTTTTTGTTTTTTTGGTTCTCGTCTCCCAGCTGCTTACAGAACAAACTAGAGAGCATTTCATTTAGCAAGCTGACCACAGCTCTTTATCTGACCCACAAGTTCTCAGGATTACTCTTTAGTAGATACTCCACATTCACTTCTTACATGATAGATCACACTATTGTCAAACTTGGCCTTTATATTGACCTCAATAACATACCTATATATATATAATATATATATATATACACACTACTCACAAAAAGTTAGGGATATTTGGCTTTCAGGTGAAATTTATGGAAAATGCAATATGTTCATGCTACAGTGATATAATATCATAAAAGTAAGACATTTAAGTAGAAGGATGCACTACTGATTTCCTCCTCTCAAAAAATTCATTCAACACAAAAGGTAACAAAAAAGGTATATACATATATATACATACAATGGTAGTTACACCACAACAAAAAATTTGAACGTCTCAATATCTCGTCATGTGCCCTTGAGCATCAATTACAGCTTGACGACGACGTCTCATGCTGTTCACAAGGCAACTTATTGCCTGCTGAGGCATGGCATCCCACTCTACTTGAAGGGCAGCCCTCAGGTCATTGAGGTTCTGGGGTGCAGGGTTTCGAGCCTCTACATGACGGCTCAGCTGATCCCACAGGTTTTCAATGGGATTCAGGTCTGGAGAGAGTGCAGGCCATTCCATTTGAGGTACACCAGTCTCCAACAGCCGTTCCCTGATGATGCGGCCTCGATCAGCAGGAGCATTGTCGTCCATGAAGATGAAATTAGGCCTGTGCTGTTCATGTAGGGGCACAATCACTGGATTAATGATGTTATTCAGGTAGTATCGGCTTGTCACTGTACCATTCACAAAGTGTAGGGCAGTTCTGTACCAAGTGGACACCCCTGCCCACACTGTAACACCGCCACCACCAAAAGCTCGCCTGGTGACAACAGTGGCTGATGCATAGCGCTCTCCCTGACGTCTCCAACATCGTTGCCGGCCATCATTTCTGCTCAGTGTGAATCGACTTTCATCAGAGAACAGCACTGAGGCCCACTGGTTCCTCGTCCAGCGTAAATGCTCCCTGGCCCATGCAAGACGATGATGCCTGTGCCTGGTGGTGTGGTCAGGTACCCGTGCAGGTCGTCTAGCATGCAGACCATGCTGATGGAAACTGTTTCGAATGGTCTGACGTGACACTTGGGTGCCTCTCACCTCTCTTAAACGTGCCTGGAGTTGAGTGGCATTCATCATCCGGTTTCTCAGGGCAGTGTTCACAATGTAGCGGTCATCAGCACGGGATGTGGCCAAAGGACGTCCACTTCTAGGCCTTTCTGTGACTCTTCCAGTCTCTCCATATCTCTGTTGCAACCTGCTGATGACACTCTGTGACACTCAAAGCTCAGTGGCCACTTCTGTCTGAGAACGTCCTGTTTGAAGCATCGCAAAGGCAAGGGACTGTTGTTCCATTGTTAGGTGTCGTCTTGGTCTCATGATGTCAAAATGTGAACAGCATGATGAGGACAACTGTTTAAACACCAGCTCTAATTGAACCAGGACATTTATTGGTCAATTCAAGGATCACACACTTGCCGTGATTTTTGCCGTTAAGCTCCTTGTTAGAGAACAGCAACTTGTGCAAAATTTATTGAAACATTTAACAGTTGGACATGTGCATTTAAAAGCTTAGAGAAGATCACATTAAGTTCACCTGTACAGGTTTGAATGCATTTTAGGCTTGTTGTGAAATTTCACCCAAAAGCTGAATATCCCTAACTACATAGCTATATATGTATGTATGTGTGTGTGTATATATATATATATATATATATATATATATATATATATATATATATATATACATACGTGTGTGTGTGTGTGTGTCAAGTGACTGTATCCTGCACATTATGCTCTTTTTGAGAAAATGTGTCCACAAACCATCACTGTGGTAGTTGCAGCTACAGTTGTCTTTTAAGACTCATAAATAGGATAACAGAGTTAAAACAATACAATTTTTTTCTTTGCAGCTGGTTTAAAGAAATACACATCCATGGTGGAGATAATTATCTTTCTTTTAGTTGTCTCTCTAAAGCTCATTTATTTTCCTTGTGAAGTAATGATGTTTTGTTGTTCCTTAGGGTTTGCAAGTAATTACTTTTTTTTTTTTTTTTTTTTTTTTTTTAAGAAAAAAGGGGCAATAAAAGGAATTTTTTATTGCCCCTTTATTGTTTGAGCTTGGAAGTCTTCTTCATTCAGGAAAAAAATGCTCCATTCTGCTGATTTCAAGTGTTGCATGTTAGTGGAAAAAGGGCAGAAAAAGCCTCACACTGGAGAAAAGGAAACTGTGGACTAAATTTTAAATGGTTGCTAATATGAACTGAATGACCAGCGCTCTGTACTCTGCTTCTTATCCATCACCAATACACCCCACAACTGCAGAATCACCACAGTATTTCTGCAGAATACAAAACTCACAGTTGTATTGGAAGTCTGAGTTGTGCAGTGTGAAGCGAAATTGTGAGTTTCTCGTGTTGCCTCTGACCACCATCTCAGACACACAACCTTTTTGTCTCACAAACTGTGGCCTGTTTATTAGGTGAGCCAATAACCGTCTCTCAAGGACTTTATTGACGTCAGATGTTAGCACAGCTGGTCTGTAGTCATTTGGTTCAGATTCTTGGAGTTTATTTTTAGGAACTAATAGAAGGCATTGTTTCCAGAGTACAGAAACTCTGTACTGACTCAGACTGGTGTTAATAAGGTTCTAAGTGGTTTTTTGGAACCCTGGGGCTAACGCCATCTAGACGTGCAGCCTTGCTCAGGATCAGTCTTGTTTCTTCACCTGACTGCAGGAGACAGATAGACCAGAGGTGGATATGGTGGCTAAGAAGACCAAAGCAATACTACGTCCACTGCAACACTTTTACATTTTTGTGATGCAGAAATACATCATTGAAACCATTTTTACGTGTACTAAAAAAAAATACAATAGAAAGACGTGAACCAAAAGTGTGGAGTTAAGGGTGTGAATGTCTTAGTTATTGTGTTTCTAGAACTTGTAAAACTGTTTTGCCTCAATGTAAAGTTGCCTTGTAAAAGTATTGTTAGTGAAAAGGCATTTTAGCAATACATTCAGGATTTTTACATCAAGGGTTGTAGAAGTGTTTTGCAATTTTTTCTGTAATTTTTTTTCTGAAATGTGAAATTGGTTTGCATTTGCAAAAGGTTTTTGGCATTGTATTTTGGTTTTGAACATGCAAAAAAAATGTTATGATGTTAATTCGTGTTACAAAAATGTTGACTACATTAAAGAACATGTTCAGCTCATTAGGTTTGTCCACTCTTCCATCAGTCTGATCCCCCTTATACTTGAAGTCTGGCATCTTTATTTTATTCCTGACCACACGTCCCTCACATTGTTCTGCTGGAGCTGACTTTTCCTGAAGTCTTCCTTGCATTCTTAAAACTTTAAGTTCACTTCCTGTCCCCCTCCTTGAAGGCCGTCTTTATGTTAAGCATCTTTTTGAGGTCATTGATGATCCAGGGCATGTTATTGGAAGAGTACCTCACTGTTCTTATTGGGACAATGCTGTCCTCACAGAAGCTGATGTATTCTGTCATACACTCAGCCGCGTCATCTTGTCAGTCACAGAAGACATTCAACTAAGTGACCTCAAAGCAGACACTCAGAATGTCTTTAGCTTAATTAGACCAAGGTTTAATTGTCTGTATGATGACTGGTTGCTTATGACTGAGCTAGGATGCAAGGCCGGATTATCCAATGGGTATTATGGGGACAGGCCCAGGGGCCCACGCCCACTTGGGGCCTATGTGGGGCCCATGTAGGTAAAACACCAGCAGTTTGGACATAAAACAAAATGTATATAAATGCCAGATGGTTACACCACAGTGTCTAGTGTATTTCTATTGGTGCTATTGGCTGAGAGATGTTAGAAATGTCGTTTCACAGTGTATCAGTCACAATTTTCTCAATGTTGCGTTGGAGAAGGGGGCCCCTTGAACACTCTGGGGCCTCAGCACTTTTAATCCGGCCCTGCTAGGATGGGCTTGTTGGTCACACTACTACAAAAACTGGTTTGATATTTCAAAAGGAGGCAGGGCAGCTGTATGCATTTTTTACATTTGCATAGAATGAGTCCAACTTTTTCTTCTTCCTGGAGGAGCAGCTGACAAACGGTTAGAAAATTGGTAATGTTACACATAGGAAGACTTAGTGAAGTCTCCAGAAACTGCAATAATTACATTAGGATGCTGCGTGTGTACCCTAACAACATATTATTGTATATCTGCAAACTTTTTACAGATTTAATTTTTGTTTTTCTAAGGAATCATTCATTCCCCACATTGTAATTAAAAGATTACTCAGATTTTTTTTTTTTTATTCATTCACCAAACTGACAAAGTTCTGATAAAACTGATGGGGAAAAAAGTTGTAGGGGTTATAATGTAATGCACAGTCTGTCACTCTGCACACCTACCACCTGTGTATTTCACAATGAGACAGTCAAACACAAAGAAGTATGATCATGGCCAACTAAGTGCAAACTGTTGTTTATCATGGCTCATTTCAGCCTAAAATGTTTCTGACATTTTTCCAACACGGCAAAGATGATGTTTACCAAACTGTTGCTGTTTATTTTGTTTTTTGTTTTTTTTTCATCTCTGCCTCTTAATTGCCTTATATATCCTCCTCCCTTTTGCTTCTTAAAGTCTTTCTTCCCTCGCTTGTCCTTTTAATTTCCACCATCTTTCTCGTCTTTGGCAGTTTAAGTGTTGCGGGGGTCAAGAGTATACAGACTGGGAAGTTAACATGTACCATAACTGTTCTGCACCTGGTCCACTTGCATGCGGAGTCCCTTACACCTGCTGCCTAAACTTAAAGGTAGGTTTTACACAATGATGATGTGTTAGTATGATGATCATGTTACTACCAATTACAATATGTGTTTTTTTTTCTTTGATTAATCAAGTTTTTATGATACATTTTTTCCTCAAAAATGTATGTTATAATTGTTTTGAGCCGTTTTCTGTCATCATAGACTGGTTGAAGTTCAAGAAAAAAAACTCAATTTTTAAACCAGGGAGCATAAGCTAGAAAACACACGAGGACTCACAGGCACACAGGAGGTCCAGACTATGATGCGCTTTTAATTGATGATGACAATTGTGTATTGTCAGGCTCCTGCAGGTTTATGTAGTTTAAATATTCTTTTTTTAGCTACAGAAGAAGCAAAAAAAAAAAAAAAACAAAAAAAAAAAGTGGCTAAAATAATGGGTTCAGGCTTAAGACCACAAGTTTTAAATTTAACAAAATCTGTGATGTGTACATATTTGAGTGGGCTTTAGGTTTTTGTGTTAGGTCTTCCCTAATTTAATTGCTTGATGATGATGATGATATATGACCGCTGACAACAAAAATAATCAAAACAGTTACATTGTAAGTTACATGTTTTAGAGGCGATCCTAACTGAACACACATGAATAAACGAATGGCTCATCATCTTGCAAAGAACTTGATGTGGAAGTTCATTAATCTGAATCAGACGTGTTTAGTAGAAGCACTTCGAACTAATGCAGGAAAGTGGTACTTGGTGCCAGGACTGGAACGCACTGGTGTAGTCTTCTTCTAAAGAAAAACAATGTTTGGGAGGATAAAATATAATCTGTGAATTTGTTGTCATATTTCATGTTACATAGTTGTTAACATTTTTGCTTTTGTGTTGTAGTCAAGTGTTGAATAAAGGGCAACCAAAAGGAAAATATTGTAATGTTTTCATGTTTTAAATATGTTTCAGGCTGTCCATGTGGAAGGTAAATGTGTGTTGCCAAGTCTAAAGTAGATTATATCAGTGTTTACAAATGAGAAACTAACTTCAGTTGTGCCTTTGTTTGTCAGCTGTGTTAACCTTCTGTTAAAAGAATAATGTATTTGTAGCTCAAGATACATAGATTGTTTTATTGGACAGGAAAATCACAAATGCACCAAGATCACCACTTTTGTTCCAGGGCTCACCTGAGAAACCTTTAGCTGGCTGATCCTGTAATAAATCGTAATAAAAATGTGTGGTTTAGCACTACAAAAATAAACTTTCTCACATCTTCCTTACCATAAAAATGGGACTGTTCGTATGCACATGAGGCAGCCACTAGTGTGAGCCACACTGATAAGATAAGACTTTATTTACGCTGTGCTGGGGAAATCCATGTTACAGCAGCATTGATTATCCAAGACAAAGTACACACAGAGGCTGTATACAAGCTTTCTACAATGAGTACATTTTCAATAGGAATGTCAACATTCAGCATTTTCAGTTATGCAAATGCACAAGATGTACAACCTTTTTATACAAAAATAGATATCCACGATGTACTTAAAAAATCCATGTTTTTTTTTACTTTTTAGCTATTTTTTGTCTTTTTACAAATATGTGATGACATTATTGTTTAATTTATATCACGTATGGCGCTGCACAACCTCACATCACAATAAAACCAAAAGAAAAGATGCAAAAAAAACACCTTATTGCCCCACCATGATAGAAAAGGAGAAGAAAGAAGTAAAAACTTATAATACCTGCCCCCATCTAAAGAAAAAAGAAAAACACACATGTAAATGGTCAGTTTACATGTGTTACTTGGCAATCAACCCCAATACTTCCTCTGTTTTTCATACATTGCTTAAAACTGAAATATATTTGTACCCATCTTAAATTCTTAGTTATTTATTATAGCTATCTATATGCAGAATCCTCAACCAAATGTGGCCATACGTTAGGCTCCACAGTTGTGCTGTTTGTCAGTCCTTTACTTTGCCATGGACACAGAACAAGGACATGTCCATTGTTAATGATTGAAAAAATACATTTAAGCTTATCTTGCCTGGAGTTTTTAAATCCTATCTTATTTGAATATGTTTAATATCACTATTTGTGAATGTGTTCAAGCATGCGTTAGGCTTGATGACTCTGAGCTTGTAGTTTTTCATATTCAGACACTTCACTTATGCACGGTGAAACTCTTCTCTTGAACTGTCAGCTATAAACTGAGAGGAGTGATTGAAGAGCATTTCGCATAAAATGCATAGCTTTTTTTAAAATGTTTATTATTCTGATGATAAACTAGTATTAAAAACATCTTTTCTGAAAGTAACATGGTGATGTTCACAGCTCTGTCTGTATCTCGTACTTCACCCTATCCTCTCTGCTTTTCTTCCCTTCAGCCAAATGAAGTGGCGAACACTTTGTGTGGGTACAAGGTTCTTGACCAGACAGTAAGACCTCAAAAATATATTGTCTGAACTAATAATTGACTGATTTACATTAAGCTTAGTTTGTTGAATTATTTTATTCTGCTTTCTATTTTACCTGTACATCTGCTTTAACATATGCAGTAATGTAAACCATCACAGAAAACTTAAATAATTAGATACTGTTGTCTAATATTGTTGTCTCATGGAGAGCTCAGTGTTTCATGTCTGTAGCTGCTGTTGATCTAAAATAGATAATTGTGGAAAATAAAAAATCAGCAAAAACTATCAGTTATTATGTAAGAGGGGAAAGGATGTTGTTTTGAACTTATATGTAGTTTTAAATTTACAATGTAAGATTACAGGAAATGTACATTTCTCGCAGCGACATGACTTGTCGGATATCATCCATGTTCGAGGCTGTATTCATGGGGTCTTCATCTGGCTGATGGACAACTACAAGACTATGGCTGGACTGTTGTTGGGGATCCTACTTCCTCAGGTAAAGCAAATAATTTGTTTCATAAAAACTACTTTATTTATGAAGTCCATGTGAACATGTGGGAATGTCCTGTCAGGTCTGGAAATGCAATTCTAGCACCAGACCGTTAGGGTCTTGATGGCTGCAGATTGGGCCCATTTTTGTCAGGGCATATTCCAATGTATTCCAGAGAAAGACTTAGTTTTTATCCTGTGATCCCTGAATTGTTCCTGAACTTACTTTGAACAGTAGAAAGTGGTTACCACCATGAGAATGTGCTTTGTCTGTAGCATCAGCTAATTAATTCAAGAGATCTAAGGTTTCCCAACACGGAAAAATGATCATTTGTAGTGTTTTCACATAGCTGTGGAAATCTGAACACTACTGTTAGGTAGGTTTCCATTTCTTGGTTTGCAGAGAATAAAGTTCTGTACCATTAACGTTATACAAATCTGCAATATGTGGCATGGATACACAGTTTTTTTTTTTTTAAACACACACCTCTTATTTACCTCTGCATGGTCCCCTGCTATGAAATTCCAAGAATTGTTTTCTACTTTACCTTTTCAGTTGTTTTTTTCTATTTATTTACAATTTTTGTGCCAAAACCACCAAATTAAATAATTTTTTCTCCACTTCATCAGTAAGTGTCTCATTCAGTAAAAATGTTCCTTTTCTTTGCTGCTGCTTTTGTTTTCATTTCTCTTTAACTGAGATATTAGTCATGGTTAGGGCCATTCTAAATGCAGATAACTAATTCCATTAGTGCCCCTATTCACATTCACAATAAAAAAAACGAGATTAGAAAATCTGGCTCAAACACATGCATGTTGACCCAGATTTACAGAAGGGGACCATACAACTGCACAGCTTTGTAAACGTAGTGGAAAATGGGTGTGAACATTACTGCTTTTTATTCCAAACACAGTTTAAATCATGAAACTACTTTTTTTTTTTGCAGCTGGCCACTGTGCATATTCAGAAGGGTGTTTCAATCTCATTTTAATATACAGCAGTCTATTCAAGGCAAAAAAAAAAAAAACACTTCAAACTTCTATACAAACACAATTATGTTTTGTTTTGGGTTTTTTTTTTCTTTTTATTTACCTTTTCATCAAAAATCTTCAAATGTGGTACTCAAGAAAAAGATATGACTAATTATATTCTTGACTTGTCATATTCTGTGAGATTCAAATCCAACTTCTCATTGTTTAATGGCCCTGTCAGTTACAGTGGCGTCATATCATTGTATCTATCAGATCAGCTTGTACTTCCACTCGCCACATCTGTGAATATAAGAAGCACAGGGGAAAGTAGTAGTAAACCACATTCAGCAACATCAGACGCCTTCACTGCATCAACAGTGGAATAAGCAGTAATAATTTTAACCAAATGATATACAGACCTGTTCATGTAATTTAGATAAAATAAGTTTGAGTATTGATACATTCACTTGCACAAAAGAGCAAAATAAGCTGAAACATTTTGAAAAGGTCTGAGTGTGTGTGTGTCTGTGTGTGTCTGTGTGTGTTTCTGTGTGTGTGTTTTTTAGTTTTTTCACATTCGGTAGACAGTGCTGGTATAAGTCTGATGGAAGCCCTTTTGAATATATTTTTACATATTTTAAAATCATATAACACTGTAGACAGTCTGACAATTATGGAAGCATAAATGGCTGGACTTGAAACTTGCCCAAGTCTTTGTGTCTCCAGAGAAGGTAAGCAAGACCATCACACAAGTCCCTCATCAAACCTATTAGAAACCTGATGCTACTGCACTTTCTACGAGACAAGTAGTCTTGTGTGTTAGAAAAAAGGTTTTTATTTTGGTTTCAAGTATGTAGTCTGTCCCCTCCAACAAAGAAGAAAAGGTCAAATAAAATAAGATAAATGAAGTCATCCCTGTCATCATAACAGAATAATGAAATGTTGAAATCTGAACAGGAGTGCAGATGCAAATGATAAATAAAGCATTGCAAGTATATTATTTAGTGTTTATTTGTATATGGATGTTCAGATGCTTGTGCAAATGTTTATGTAAGAGGAAACAGGCAGCAAGATTATAATTCACATCAGTTTTTTTGTTCTATGGTGGGGAATTTCTCTTTTGCTGTGGTTGAAAGGGTATGTCCTTGTTATTAGATTTAACAGTTTTCTTTAGCTGTACTAACACAACTTCCAAAGCATCTTAAACACAAACTGATGGCGATACTTTATTAAAAAAAAAAAAACAATAATAATAAAAAATAAAAAATGTTTTTGTTGGAGAGGTTGAGATTGCCCTGAAAGGTGTAAGTCAGAAAGTGATTAACAAGAACCCCTGCCCTTGTGATTTTGTTTCCATTCATTCTCATTGAGCTTGTGTTTTTCTCTGTTTCTCTGACCAGATCTTTGGTGTGATAATCAGCTGGCTGTATATCACTCGGGTTGAAGAGGCTATTGAGGAGTGTCTCTACATGGATGGCCTGTTGGATAGTTCGGAAAGGAATATAAAGACAAGGGGCCGGGTGGCCAAATGGTTTAAGTGTATGCCAGAATTTGATTAAAAGTAAACTGAAGACAAGTTATACAGATACAGACTCTACGTAATTGTATTCATCAAATTACTTAGATTCTGATAGTCAGTCTATCTTCTTTTCTTTTCAATGGTTTTTTTTTTTTTTTTTTTTTTTTTTTTTTTTTGACTTTTAGTTTCTAATTGTTTTACAGTCTCCTAACGGAAAGAATAAAAAATCTGAATTCCTGTGTGAATTTTAAGATGTGCCTCAGACAGTCTCAGGAATAAACACAAACCAATGCAGCCACTTTACCTTTACACCTCTGTATTCTTCTGCAGGTTATGTCACTGTTATGTGTTCACTGAGGAAGTAGTCATAACATCCTTAAATGCATTTGTTTAATAGACCATGACCGATTTTAAACTCGGTGATTGAAATATGACTTATCTTTATTCTTAAATTTCTGCACATTGATAAAAATGCTCGTTAAACCCCTGTCTTTTGGGTTTTTGGTTGTTTTTTTTTTTGTTTTTGGTTTTTTTTTTTGTTTTTGGTTACATTGAATGCTCATTCCTCCTCTCTCGTAACCCAGTAAAGTTGAAGTATGGGCAGTGGAAAAATCAGCCAAATTTAGGGGATATACAGGAGTGGCTTTGGTGGATGACACTCTTTGTGGTAACAACTGCCATGAATTATTACTATGTTCACAACTATTTTAGTCCTTCAAACAATAACTATTAGTTTTTGATCAAATATTATTTTGTGTATAAAAACAAATACTGCTCATAATTTTAAAATGAATGATGATAAAATGGTTCTGACTTAACATTTCAGGGTAATTATTTTGAATATGGTAATGGGGAAGGGGTGTTTTTAAATGTGACACTACTGCACTGATTGAGTTGTTTCAGGGGTCTCTCTCTTCAGACCTTCACACAACATCCCAGACCACCTTTCTACAATTTAAAAAAAAAAAAAAAAGAACAAAAACATAATCGTTGCACGTAATATAGCTATAAATGATGTTTCTCTCAAAACAAATTTGGCTAATGGAATTAATAGCATATTGTTCTCTCAAATAGTTGCGTGAAGTTAAAATATTAACACTGTAAGCTCCATGCATTACAGGTTGTAAAACACTAAACTAACACTGTTTTCTGACATTAGTATATTATAAGAAAACAGTGTTAAGGCTCCACTCAAGTTACTATGGCAATTAAATGGTGATATTTTGACTAACTGATGAAAACCTGCATAAAAATATACAATTTATACAACTGTCACAGTGTAAGTTTTTACATGTATATTTTTTTCCCCATTATATTGTTTTTAGCATACTTTAGCACATGCAATAGAAACATTCTTGTTACTATGACTAAAACTGGAAATGTATGACACTTCTACAATATTTCCACCATAATTAAATCAAAAGAATTTTCTGTTAAAAGGACTAAGATCACACATTATCTCTGTGTTATATGGTTTCTACTCTGCTACTATGCATATTTATCTGTATATATTGCTGAGTGTGCTTGTCATGCTTTGCATGCAGTTATGTGGCTGATCTCTGGATTATTGCTACTTTGTAAGTTCAAACTGAACGAAGTATGTTTTGAAAATGTTTTCTTATTGGTTGTGGAGAATATTTGCTGGTGTTGATTTAGTTCCATTATTTGTCATGTTGTGACAGCATTAAATGGATATTTGTGTAAAAGGTATTTTTAAAGGTGGTGGCTTTTGAATAAATGATGGTCGATATCATACTGTGTATATTAAAGTGCAGGATTCATCCTTGTTTTCTGGCAGTGTGTAAATTTTTCATGTAAAAGTGCAGACTTTTGTATGTGAACACAAGTATGAAGACGGCGCAGATTAAAATAGAACAAGTAAAAAGGACAACTTAGAATTATTCTACTGATATTATATAGATTGTGTTGTAAATTGTGAAGTTATCCTTCAAATGATGCAACTTTGAAAAAAATATTTACTGCTAACAAAAAAGCGAATTAGATTTTTAAAAATGACTGTTTACTTAGCATGTCCATCAGTCACTCCATTATATTATTTAAAGTTGCAAATGACAAGAGGAAAATATTTCAATTTTGAGAGCTTTTTAGATTTTATATCTGATTTCACTTCACCAAACATCCAAGTGCAAGCTGTTTACTTCACATACAAAAGCTTCCATTTGCACTTCATCTTCATTTAACTTCATCGACACATAAGAGAAGCATGTATGATGAGTAGGGAGTGTCCAGAGTGGTTTGGTGTGTGTGTTGTTGTCTCATCCTTCCTCTTACTCCTGCTGCTCTGAGGATTTCCTGCTGAATGGAACCCATTAATATTTCACTTAGGCTGCCACCAAGGAGGAGAAAATCATTTTCTTGCAGCACCAACTGAGAAGCAGGAGGCCTTTGTGAGTTGTCTAAAAGGAGAGGTTGTGTCACTCTTATACCAACAACTTAAAAGGCTTAAGTTCTAAACAACACTCAGCAGAGCAAACTCAATCCCCCACTAAATACTTTTATGGGCCATAATTTCAAAACTGGCTTTAAACACACTACTACAACTGCTAACATGTCATAGTTGGAGATAGATTGACATTGCATTTTGATCCAACTTCATTCTTTGACTAGAAGGGATCTTTGATCTTCATACCACACTGCTTGTTTTCATCCTAATCATCACATAGAAAAGCTTTGCCATGTGGCCCCTTGTCATCACTTTGTAACCTACAGGGTTTTTCTATGCGTAGTGACAGATTTCAAAGAATGGCTCATCATTGACTTGGGGTGTCATGGCCTTTTGGAGCTACTTTTCCTTTGAGACTACTCACTTCAATAGCAGTGACTGGACATGATAGGGTGCCAATATTTCCTAAATATATGTCATTTCTATAGTTACAACCTGCTGAGGATGCATGGTACATCGCAACATGAAGGTCCCATGTTCAAATCTTAGCAGGGGTCTTGCAGTGTGGGCTTTTTGTGTTCTCTGCGTGGTGGCCTGGTTTCCTTACACTGTCCAAAAACATTCATGCTCCATTTCTAAATTGGTCATTGGAGAGTGTGAATGTAAATTCTTGTTTTTTCTCTGATTTCTAGCACTTCTTGGTTTGAAATGTCCCCCAAACCCCAGTAAAAGGCATTCAAACGGTCCAACACTAATGAACTCAAAGTATGCAATGTCTCAATGAACTGCTTCTTTTGGGATTAGCTTTAAGATAAGGTCGTTAAGTGGAGCATTAAATGAGTGATGTTTGAAATGACATTTATATTTGTGCAGCAAAAATTAAATGATTCATTGTAGACACCACATACAAATCTGTTCCAGTTGGGAAACTAAAGGTTGATCTGTTTAATTTTCAGTCTTCTCTCTCATTTAGATTTTTGTTGAATTTCATTTAGTCCTCGCAGCTGTTTGGCCTGAAACACACAAGCACACAGATGTGCAGGGAACAAAGTCAAGTAAGTACTTTATCATACACTCAGCCAGCCTTATATGACTATACATTGTATTTTGAGAAAGCAGATTCAAACACTATAAATCAGGTTTTCTTTTTTAAATAAGTGGTTTATAATTTTATGCTTTGTTTACATTTCTTCAGTGGGCTTAGACTGTGTGTGCGTCTGTTGCTTATGCCTCCAGACTCAACAATGTTCAGCAGTCTGCATGGGCCAAAACCATCTGTCACATGATTCCTATCTTGATGAATCTGTCATTTGGCAACAATTGTAGAGCTCCAGAGGGTGGGATAAGCGATCAATATTTAAAAAAAAAAAAAAAAACTGTTTCCAAGATATTTGTTTCTATCATTGACATACTGATATACACTACACTGTTTTAACAATTTTATGATTTCTTGAACTGCTGCAGTTGTGCTACATTTATTTAGTATGGATTACTTCATTGTGATATTTTCTTAATTTAATAATTATTCGACTGAACAATAAACTCTAACAAGCAAAATACAACAAAACAGAGAAATTACTGTGACTTCCATTGTAACAAAAAACATTTACTTTTCAGATAAACAGTATTTTTTTCTCTCTAACATGTCATTGCATCTTCTGTTTTGTGGTTTTATCAGGGCATTTGTTTTTTGGTTTTTTTTGTGTTTTGCAATCCAAGCCACTTCCAAAAAACAGCAGAAAGTGAATAAGCTTAAGCAGCTTTTTGACCCAGAAGGCTGAAAAGATGCAAACTGAAATGTGGTGTGTAGTGTATGCTTAGAGCACCAGTGGGTTTTCAGGACACATTAGCATAATTGTCTGCAGTGTTATGTACACATCTTAATTCTTCTTTCTGACTAGCACAACATAACATTTAGCATTAGTTTGTATTGCATTTCTCAAGTCCTTTATTTGCTGCGATGGACTGGCGAGCTGTCCAGGGTGTACCCTGCCTTTTGCCCAAAGACTGCTGGGATAGGCTCCAGCTTCCCCACGACCCTTCACTGGACTAACCGGTTGGGATAATGAATGAATGAAGGAAGTCCTTCATTTGCTATCTGTCTTTATTCTCATTGGTGAAGCTAGCATGCTAACTTGCTAGAAAGAAAAATCTAGTTTTTAAACAGCTAAACTCAACAAGGGAATCAATCAGTCTAAATCAAGATAACTCACAACACAAAGGCCTGATATCCGTTCCTCCTTTCACCATCTTACCCTGTGTGAGGATAATCATTCAACCCCCAACTCTGAAATTGTTTGATCTAAAATATTCTTTGCTTGATAATGCCAATAAATTAAATTCAAATTGCAATTAGAGGACTGGGGCACAGATGACACATGAAATTGGGCAGGAACTGAAAAGTTAGTCTATCAATGCACACTGTGAAAGCACATAGCTCAGAAATGTCACATTTTATAATGGCTTTGTAAAGTGACAGTGTGAGATAATGGGATGTTTGTTATTAGCTCATATAGGCTCTGATCCTTCCAATTAGAGGAACCAAAAAGAACATTTTTCAGTTGGAAGAACTTTTTTTTTAGAGCTCTGTGTGTTTTAACTAGAACATTTGTTATAAAAGAAATCGGACATCAGAGAATTCAGGATATCAATCAGTTCCATTAAAATAATTTTGGTGACACTTAAATGTCTCTTCTTTGGCTTTTTCTTTCCCATCGTCATTGGTGCACTAATACACAAATACTGATTGTGTGTCACTGTTTAATATGTATGTGTTGGCACTTATTCTTTAAAAAGCCAGCTCTTGGGTCTGATGATAATATTCACCCCTGCGTAGTATAATCTGATCATGTTGCTGCAAAGATAGAGTTGCATCTTTACCCGCAAGAATGTGCACCTCGCTTGTAACATGCTCCTTTCACTGTTACTGTTGAGAGATTAGATAATTATTCTTCAGAGCAGACACACTTTTAATGTATTGCCTAAATGGCTGCACCACAGTAACACAGGCAACTCATTTATTAGTCTGGGAGTCAGTCTGATCTGTCGCTGGCATTTAACACAGACATTAACACTCAATACACTAAAAGCAGGATTAGATAGAGTCTGAAAATGTGCAACAAGTCCGGAGTCTTCAGAGGGAGTTGCAACAGATAACATTAAACAAATACTACTGTGAATGCTCTTTTAAGCTTGTAACAAAGGCCAACAGCTGTTGATACCGATAAAGTGATATGCATTCAGAACCCGTCTACATTACCCTCGACCCTTATGTCCGTTTTCCTGTACACGTAGTATTTCAAATGAAAATTCTGTCAAGTAAATCAAACGCGAGTTACAAAACCTTAGGTATTTAATTTTCCGGGAAAAATGGTCAAAGTATTTTTTGATGTGAATTAGGTGACACTCTTTTTGTAAATAAACTGAGGCTCAGTTTTTTTTATCAGTTCAGTGTACAAAAAACTATAAATGTAATAAAGTTATCTGAACCTAACTAAGTAAAGCAATAAATATAATTCTGTCTTGATCCTTTGAAACAGGATTGCCTTTGTATTTCTTCTTTTATCAGCTTGCTTTATGCTCCACATTGAACCTGATGTAGAGTCAGAGAGCTACAAAACAGACTGAAAAGGGCAAATTTTAAAAGCACCACAGGGGCACCATGTACACAGGGGTCAGGGCCATTTATCAAAATACTGCACTGCCATTTTAAACAACACCTTAGTCAAAATGACAAACTACGTCCTTCCTTCATACTTTTAGGTATGATCCATAGTAATGTCTGTAAGCAGCTGCTTTTACAAGCAGAAGTCGGAAATAGGATTCATTTAAACATTAACCAGTTAGAACAGGCGTATTTTTTGAGAGTTTCCTTTAACAATCTGCAAAGTCTTCATGAAGATCAAAGTGGGTGAATTTCTACACTTGATCCTTGTTTGAGGTTGATAGCATTTGATCACTGCATGGACAAATAAGATGGACTCAATGGTGACATTTTAGGAAGACAGCCTGCATTTTATTCACAGAAATTAAATATTTACTTTCCTGGTTTGCTAGTATAAATGCTCTCAGAAAAGTAATATGTTACACTGCAAAGTCAGCTTGGTGGAAGGAGACAACCCCATTTTAGCGTGAAACCAACCATACACTGCTTCCTCTGCAGCATGTTTCGCTGTGATTCTCTGTGAACAATCCATTTATATCTGTTTTTTGTTTGTTTTTTTCTTTGTTCCTTTGTATTTATGTTTATTTGTTCCTCACATGTTAAACTAAGATTGCTTTTCAAGGTTTATAGCTAAAAAACTAAATTTGCTTTGGGAATAACACTAGATAAGTTCAATAGTTCAATATGCATGACATATTTTGCAAACCCCTAATAGTAGCACATTTTTCAGAAGATTTCTAAATTATTGAACACATTCAAAGCAGAATGACAACATTTCTTCAGTCTCAAAATAGACTGAAAGCATTGGAATTTTTTTTAAAAGAGACTTAAAAACAATTTAGTCCTCTAGCTTTCATAATAATTTCAAAGACACTTCTGCATTTCAGATTCCTTCTCGATGGGCATCTTTATATGACATTTACATGATTTTTTAATGAGAAATGACATACTTCTAGCTGTACCTTGTTTTTTGTCTATTTGTTTCTGGTCTGTATGTTTTTTCTTTATTCCCCACTGGGTGGCAGGGTGTGGGTCTGACCTCTCTGCCTGGGATTCACTTCAATCATGCCATCACACATGTGGTTCATCAGTTATTCTACTGCAACATAACATCTGCTCACCAGCCATGTTCGGTTGTCCTCAACTTGTCTCCAGACCATGTGTTTACGTGTTTACCCTCAGTCTGTTTGTGTAAAGGTTCTGCTATCTCATTGGTTTAAAAAAGAGCTATTTTGGGGGTTTTGTTAATATTTAACCTGTACTCCACATCTCATCTCAGTGTGCAACCACAATGACTTCTGCATTGTTAGCAGGATGTGAAGGACATATACCACTGGCAGTTTCCAGGTGGATTCCTGCTTTGAAAATTAGATGAGTACCTTTGACTTTGTGGTTGATGAAACCTAAATTAGCAAATATGATTAGATCAGTTCTTATAATAAAACTAATTAAAATCTGCTTTTATCTTTTCATTGCTCTTAAGCAGCATTACTTCCCAGCTCACTATTTTGTTTTATTGCAGAAGACATTTACCATGTTACAGGAAAAGCAGCAGAGTTGTAAATAATATTTCTAACAACTAAATTCCCTTCATCTTTTTTTCAGATTTCTAGTCCTCTTATCACGTGCTGACTCATGGGGACACATGAATGGAAGGGACATAATGTAGCTTCCCTCTCTGGTCAAATATGTGCTGTGAAAAAACCTGTCAGTAGGAATCATACAGAAGTCATTTCTACAGAGAACATATGAAGGCTCATCATGTGTTGTAAAGTGTTTGGGATGCAAAATGAACAAGCAAAGCATTCAATTTGGTAGGTGGTAACTTGCTCAAAGGTCACAATGAACCCTGGAATTTGATACAATTTGCCAGATGCATAAGAAGGTTGTGATATTTATCACAGTTATTATGCCTGTTGGTTATGAGTTTTTCTCTAAGCTCTTGGACAGCTGCACATCTGTGACGGGTTGTATCTCATCACTGCTGTGTGATCTGAATATTGTGACATCCTGTTTACTGTGATTACAATTTGTGATATGGCACCATGTGCAGTGTAAAGGGATGGTGTGTTGCAGTGTGTCTGTGTGGTTAATGAGCTATTTGTGATTCATTGCACTGTTTGTGTAACACATACATGCATACAATTAGCGTCTTTGAATACAAGACGCCAAGAAAAGGCCTAATATCAAAAGGGACATAAATTCAAAATTCAAAGCTTGATCTTTAGCAACGTCACTGCAGTCTTTCCAATTTATCTCTGTGAAAGTGTTTAGGACAGTTTTACTGTTAATTTAATGTGGACATATCAGTGTTCCACTTCATGTCATAATAAATGTAAATAAAAGTAGTAAACTCTGCATCACGCCTTGAACAAATCCTGTTTTTTATAAGAAACTGGAACATGTTCAACTCAGGTGTGACACTATTTAGTCTTTCTTATTCTTCAGTCTTTCTCCTCCCTGAAAGTCATTGTTTTAAGTTTTAAACTAGAAATGTGTGACGCTATTGTTTTTATCAAGTCGCACAGAATCAGTCAGGACCAGAATTAGGAAGTGTCTGCAATTTATTTCATCATTGTTTGTATCAAAGAAGCTGAAGCTCTATAAAATATCCAACTAGCTTTTTCTGGTAATGGTTTCATGCACAAACAACATACTATTTCCAAGGTAAAAAAATGCATGTTTACTTTATTTTGTAAGCGCTCAGACCTATTTCATTATACATACCCTAAACTACCTATTCATATTTTGAATGATTTTAACAAATCAAGAGATTTTCACTTTTCTTTAATGTAATAAAACAACATTCTTAGGAAGAAAAATAACTTCTCTGTAAAGTTTGTGTTTGAAAAGTTGTGTTTTTCTCTTTAAACATTCAGACTTTGAATCATCAAATACTCAATGTGCCACATACAGCTGGGCACATGAAAAAACTAGATCTTTAATTTGTTCCTTTGTTTGGTAACCTGATCTCGTACTCACAGGGCTTCATTTTGGAACCTGATCTCGTAGAGTCTGTATCTCTGTTTTTGTTTTATTTTTGCTTTATTTTTATTTATTGTCAAAGTCAGTCCTGGGGAAAAGGAGCGCAACCACCATTATTATGAAAACAGTCGACAATTTTATAAACAAAACTGTTTCAGTTCGATTAGTATTAAGAATCACTCAGTCTATAATATTATATCAAAAACCACTTTCAATCAAATTATAATTTGGAAAAATATACTTCTCACCAGATAAATCCACACGTGGGTTGAGATCCCTTCGTGATCGACCGAAACCGGTGACTGTGGCCCTCGTCACTCTTAAGGCCTATTTGAGGTTTGAAGATGAATCTGTTTGGATTCCGGCAGCCTGCCCCTCAGTCCGGTACCGGCAGAAACACATGGGATCCCACTTCTGACACCAAATTGTCGTGGAATTTATCCGATGAGAAATAAATCTATAAATCAACTGTTTTCTGTTCAATTTATTGGGCAAGTACAGATGTTGCGGGCGAGAGGTCTCGAGAGCTCTGCCCCTGCTCAGTGTGCTACAGTGTTCTTTAAGCATACACAAACAACCTTTGCCTGGCAGCACTAGTCAAAACAACTGCCAGCTTGGAGATAACAACAGTCAAAGCTGAAACAGGCCTTGAACAGAACACTTAGTTTTATGCATGAATCTACCAAAGCAAGCTTACTGAACTACTCTAACTATGCAGAATATATATCTTGTACTACTTAAAAGAAACTTAATAAATGAGTAACATATTAAAACTACACTATACGCATAATTCCACCACAGTCACTTTGTCAGGTATGCAGATGTTTTGTTAAATGTGTGCTGCAAATGAGTCTAGAAAAGATCAATTACCTACCTGTATTAGCATATGTCTCTTGTTTCTTTCTTTAATTATCTTATTAGTCTGTGACCTTTTGCAAAAAATGGCAACGAGGCAGGAAAACATCCAGGACCTGGTAATGGCTCAATCCCCACAGTGCTAATGTTTCACACTCATTTATAGTTTAACACAATACCTTACTGTTCAGGCACAAACATTTGCCATTATTTAGTCATTTTCATGTTTATCTTGCATTGCTTGCAATAAACACATAAATGTGTGCAGTTATCAGCCATTTTCTTGTTGCTTGGTCCCTGACAGCCTGTTACAATGGAAATGAAATGAAAACACTACTGAGGAACAGTTGAATGAAGGAGTAAGTGGAGTTTACTGATTAATATCTTTCAGATCTTTAATAACAATGTACAAAATAAAATATAGTGGAGTAAATGTTCCTATAATCCCTGCAGCTTCCACACAGACAGGGGGAAGAGTCTTAGATGCAACAGTCTAACAGCTCAGTAGCTAATTCATAATAATAATAATAATAATAATAATAATAATAATAATAATAATAATAATAAAGAATTTAAAATCCAGAACTGGTGACACCTAAAATTTAAACTAATTTAACCCAATCAAGAGTCGCAGGGAAGCTGAATCCTATCCCAGCAAGCATCAGGTGAGAAGCAGAGTACATCCTAGACAGGTCATCAGTCCATCACAAACAGAATACAATAATTTGCTAATGCTTTTTGACTTATGGTCAAATAAATACACTACGCCCTGCGATGGACTGGCGAGCTGTCCAGGGTGTACCCTGCCTGTCGCCCAAAGCCGGCTGGGATAGGCTCCAGCTTCCCCGCGACCCTGAATTGGAATAAGCGGTTCGGAAAATGAATGAATGAATGAATAAATACACTACATCAATAAAAAATGTAATATTTAAAATGATAAACTGATACACTTTTTGTTTTGTGTGTGTGTGTGTGTGTGTGTGTGTGTGTTATTTGCAACATATTGCAACAAATTCCAAAAAAGCTGGGATGGGGCAACAAAAGATTGCGAAATGTGAGGAATGCTCAAAAGTACTTGTTTGTAACATTTCACAGGTGAACAGGTTAATTAAAAACAGGAGAGTTTCATGACTGGGTATAAAAGTAACGTTCCGAAAGGCTCAGTTGTTCACAAGCAAGGATGGGACAAAGTTCACTTAGTATATGACAAAAAGAACAATTCTTCTGCTAGGAATGTAAAGATTTCATCATCTGTAGTCCATAACACAATCAGTAGATTCTGAGAATCTGGAGTTATATCTCTGCATCCAAATCCACGGCTGTAAACCAACATTAAAAGCTTGTGACCCTTGACCACTGCATTAATAACGGTAAATCATTGTATGAAGGATATTTCCATGTAGGTGCAGGAAGACTTTAGAAAACCATTGTCAGTAAACATAGTTTGATGCTATATCTACAAGTACAAGTTAAAACTCTAAAGCAAAAGCTATATAAAAAGAAGAACTAGAAATGCTTCTCTGGGCTTGAGCTCATCTGAGATGGACTGATGCAAAATGGAAAACTGTGCTGTGGTCTGGTGAGTCAACTTTTGACATTCTTTTTGTAAATCATATACATTATGTACTCTGGTCCAAAGAGAAAATGGACTATCTGGATTATTATAAGAGCATAGTTTTAAAGCTTGTATCTATGTTAGTGCCCATTTCTTTGCTGATTCCACCTAGAGAGTGAAGCAGAGGCAACCCATTGGTTTCAGTTCATTCTAGTAAGGGGTTTATTAATGAGAGCATTGTTTCCCTTGCAGTATTTGCATGGCTTGTTTTGTTTGCTTTGCTCTGTTTAGTGTGTCGCTGTTTTTTGTTTGTTTGTTTTGTTTCGTTTTACTCCCTTTGTTTAAATTTGACTGGTCTTGTACAAACTTTTGAGTGTTATAAAGAAGACAGCACCAGCTGGCTGTTGCCAATGGTAGCAATGACATGATTGCACAAAGTGAACTGTGAAGCACATTAGTCCAAAGAAAATAATAATAAATTTTATTTGTTTGGCGCCTTTCTAGACACTCAAGGTCACCTTATATTATACATGTTAAAAATTGCATTAAAACAAATTAAAACAACAGACATTTAAACAGACATTAAAAGACAGTGCAATTATGGGTGAAGTGAGTAGGCTTGTCTAAACAGATAAGTTTTGAGTCTTGAAAAAACTGTAGCTTTTGTCCGTAAAAGCTGTAGTTTTACAGCATACGCAAAGATCTTATTCCAAGTGAGAATATGCACAAAAAAGAGAAAAATAATCAAATTTCTTGATGAAGTATAAAATATAAAAAATTCTTTAACATTTCAAACACATCTGCCGTCTTATGTATATAGACTTGTAAATAACACAACCCACAAGTAACACTTTAATGAGTCTGCTGGAAGTAATAACCTTAAACGAAGGTAAAAAGGGCCTTTAAGGTGCTATTGTGGAAAGAGCAAACTAGAATGAACTGAACTCCTAATAGACTAAAATAAACAGGCTATTAGTCCAATGAGGCAGTATTCCAGACCTAATACAGAAATATTTACAGTGAGGAGAGAAGAAGTTAAAGTTGTTACTTTTAGTTACTATAGTGTTTTTAATGTAAACTGAAGTTATAGGATGTCAAAACTGTGATTGCAATAAAAAGAAAGCTGAAACAGCTCTAAACACATAAGACACTAAAAACAAACAGCTCAGCAGAAGATGGTAACACATTTGTGTCAAAGCCCTAACTTATGCTCCTTTTTATCATTATATAATTGGCAGACTGTGAACACACAAACCAGGTAATAAAACTGTGGTATTAAATTCAGCTGGAAACAACAGAAATGTGAAGTTTATGCACTCTGATCTTGTGTATAGGGTCCTGTCAAGCTGGCATAAAGTTTACATGATCGCTGTCCTGGTCTCTGTCCTGCTGTGTGTGGGCCTCCTTCTAGTGTGTTATTGTCTGACCATACAGACATACTGGAAGTTAAATCTGAAAAGACAATTCATGGGTGGTATTTCTGGTATTCATCAAAATACCTCACAGGGACACAAACATATAAAGAAAAAAATTTTAAAAAGAGGAGCTTAATTAACTTGAAATTGTAATCATTAAGATTAGTTTCTTTGGTAAATGTTTTTATCATGTATTATAAACTGTGTATTTTAGTTTTGGGTCTAAAACTAGAAACTCACAAGTCTGTGGCTGCGGTTCTGACCTCACCAAGCATTACCTCTTTTGAAACAGGTACTTAAACAGTAAAGTCAGTGAGATAATAATGATGACAGAAGCACCTTTCTGTTGCGTAAGCTTTGCTCATACGCTTTTGGTTTTAACCGAGTGTCTACTGTCATCTCCTGGCCAGTCTCTATATAAACCAATCTGACTAATTTTACCACGTGTGAGAAGCTGGAGGATCAGTCAGCAGTTTTTCAAAATATAATAGCACAAAATTTCCTGTTTTCGTCCACAAGATAAAAATGAATCTGGGAGACCGCTGCTTTATATTTCTTAAAATTGAATGCAATTACTATTGTTGTTTCTGTCACAGCCAGTAGGTGGGAACAAATCTCTATTATCCAGTGGGAGTGCGTTGGGTTCCTCAGCTATGGGAGTTGCCCTGTGCATATAATATCAGCAGAAAAGTCTCAGTAACAGCTTAATAGACATATTCTAAATATGTTTTTAAAGGTATAAATGTAATACTTGTTTGCTTTTAGGCTTTCTGCTCAGTTAATTTCGATTGGATTATCGGAGCCTATTTGTGCTAAATTAATATCGATATTTAGTAACAATAAAGTTCTTCCTACTGTCGTATGGTGTTTGATGTGTTGGACGTGTTTTTCCAACACAATTTTATCAATCTTATTTGTTTATTTTTTCCTTTTATGAACCATTACAATAACAAAAAACAGAATATATAGGAGAAAATGTCCTAAAATTATATAAACAGAAACTTTTAAAGTCCTCATATGCATTACCTATTTACCCTGACACTGAGTCTGTGTATAACAGAGAAATCTACTTAATATCCAGATGTTGCTTGTACTCTAATGAAATTAAATGGCAAAAAAGAAAAGATAGATCTTGCCTACATGTAGACCTGTTCTCCAAATACTGTGTGCTGTTTTTACATTGAATGTGGCATTTATTGTATTATAATTTGAGTTTGGCTAAATGTTTAACTAATATTATCTATGTACTTTGTAACAATAATTAGGGCTTTCAGCATATTCTGCAGCGTAATGACTATTGGTTAAGAAAAGGTGGCAGCGTCGTGATGTTTTTTCTTTCTCTTCCTTATTTTTATTGGGGGTTTTTAAAAAAAACGGAAGTGTGTTGACGCAATTTCCGTTCCGCGAAACTGCAAATTTCGCGCTCCGGACTTTTAATGAAGCTGTAAAAGAGTGAGCGGATATTTTACTGTATAGATGACTCCTAGGGCTGGAGTTTTTGTCAGCGTTATATTGTTATCGTTCCCTTGAAGATGTGTGAAGAATCTGCGAGTCTCGGAGATGCAGAGAACCAGAAGCGGGGTTCGCGTATCGCTGTTGTTAGCTGATGCCGCTCAGATTAGCCTTTACTTGGCAACACGGTGGGTCCAACAGCTGAACACATCTTTCCAACATCCATCTCATTAAATCCTGGCTGCCGGACTGGTTGTCCGACTAAATTATCCACCACCTGCCATCAGAAACCAGGCCGCTGTGACTAAACGTAGTCACTATGAACAGGACCAAAGTGAGGAAAACCAAGGTAAGTACTTTTGTTGTTAGTGTTAATATTGATGATAAAAATAAAAGCATATTGATTATAATCGTTCAATATGCGTGTCTGGGTGTGTTTTGTTTTGCCACGTTAAGAGTTATGTTTACATTACACTGCAACATCTCATAATTGCGTGATGTACATGTATTTCCGTGTCATAATTTCAAAGTGTTGGGAACAGATTATAGTTTTGGTGTGTGATATGTTTATATTTTATGCTTTTTCTTGTTTCTGTCAGATACCTGCAGGTTTACCTGGAGCTCAGCAGAATATCTCATCCTTCTTTACTTCCAAAAACCAAAAGGTAATTTTTTTTTTTTTTTTTTTTTTTTTTCTTCCTCGTGTTTTCTACGTCTCTGGACAGTGGATGATGGCACGATGATGGCTACACTGCTGGTAATAATGCCAGTGACCAAGAAGCAGCCTTCAATAAACATACCCTTTTGTGTAGAAGAGATGCAGCACTGCCCTTTTAGTTGTAGAAACTTGTGCAACTTTTTTTTTCTTTTTTCTTTTTTTTTTGCTGAGTCAGCTGTCATTTTAGTCATTTTAAAGCTTAATTTCACTGATTTTAAATGCTCAGTGGAATAATTGAATGTACTTATAAAATGTGTTGCTTTATTATTCTGAGTGCTTGAGTAGGATGGATGGGTAAAACAGTTGAACTGTTGAAGTTTAATTGTTTCTGTTTTTCTTCTGTTGTACAAGCAATGGCTAAGTTTATATTCAGATCATTCACCTCTTTTTTTTTCTTTTTTTTTTTTCTCTCTTGTAGGACTTATCCTCCACAAAAGTACCTCTTACTGGCACGGTATTTGGGAAGACTGGACCTCAGATAACAGATTATAAAAACTCCCATCTCAGACTAAATTCCCCATCAAACAGGGGCATCCTCAGTGACCTTGAAAATCTTCCACCCTCTCCAGATCTTATCCTCTCTGTGCCTGAAACTCCAAGCAGTCAGATCCGGCTTACATGCACTTCTGCATCCAGAGAGGAAGACTACCTGAGCCCAGAGCCCAGCAGAGAGGGGACAGGCTTGGCAAAGCTTGATCAACTGTCCCCAATCTGTCGCAGTCCCCATGGTAAAGGTCCGAGAAGAAGTACCAAGAGAGACGATCGATTGTCCAGCTCCTTGAAGAGACTCTTCAGTCCTCCTGAAGAATCCCACAACGCCAAGAGAACAAGAACTTCCAGTCTTTCACCACCAGCTGAGCTCAGCTCTACAGGTAACCACGTGAAAGTGACGAGGCCTCTGACAGGTCCTGTGAAGGTATCTCACCTTTCCAATGACACAAGTCACAGTCATGCTTTGGAAGTGGGTTATGATAACCGCAGAAGTGCAGTGATTTTGCAGCAGTCTGTTTCTGGCCACTCCATGGTGGGACAGAGAAAACATCAAGGGGAACAAGGCCAGAAAGAAACTGGATTTACTGTGATAACAGAGCTGAAAGCAGCTGAAGAGAAAGCCAACAGCCTGGACAATGGTACATACACTACTACTCATGTACATGAACATAGTCCTCAACCCATCACAGCTGCACACCAGGAAGAGGTTGAATTAAGAGAAAAAGAAAATGTAGGAACGCCAGTGACGGGTGGAGATGGTGACATGAGGATCATGTCAAATAAGCAGCAAGCTGGAGGTGCAGGTATGTTCCAGCAGCTAGTCTGCACCTAGGGGGATCCTTTATTTTAAGCTATTTATTTTGTTCCCAAGAAGAAACAGATTTTTTTTTTTACAGTGTTCTTTATAAACACTTTAACATCATCTGAATAAACAACCTAATGTCAAGGAAATAGAATAAAAATGTCCGTGTCTTTTTGTAATGGACCTGTGGATAAATTGTCACATTATTAACTATAAAGTCATATGACTGCTGTGAACCTATTGCAGGACCTAGATTGTTTCAGATCTTTGCTAACTTTCCACTTTTTGTTGCTTTTTTTCCAAATGACAAGAAAATACAAGAATGCAATCTGTGTGTCCCATTGAAGAGGAATTTGATGAGAGCTGGTTTACAGAACAGATGGACCATAATGATGAACGAGAGGATAAATTTAAAAAACCTTGGTAAGAAACTGCTGAACACACCAACTAAAGGAAATGTCGCTGCAGATAGCAGAGGAAACTGAAATGAAGAAGCAATCCGATAGAAATGGAGAAGTTAAGTCCGATAGTATTTGGATAGCACAAATGAAAGTGGCTTTATATTTCACACAGTGCTGGATGCATTGGTGTTATGTCGCTGAAATAAAATCTCTTAGGAGTGTTAATAATTGGAATTAAACTATTTCTTTTCCCTATTCATTTCTTTAAAAAGCAAACTTTGTGCATATGTGACAAAAGGTCTTTCTTTTCCCTCAGCAAGGTACCGGACCATGTAATCCTTTCTGGAGGCATAAACAGCCGCTACTGGGTGATTGATGTTAAGGAGACACCCAGCACCAAAACTCTGATCGTCTCATGTTCCAAGTCTCTCCATCCAACTGAGACATGTCTGTTAAAAGATGGATGGTAATACTTTTTTAACCTCTAAGTTAAAATTTGCAGTACAAGCTTGCAATTGTGATTTTTTTTTTTTTTTTTTTTTTTGGAGGAAAAACAAAATTTTATGTAATAGAGACATCTGAGTTGTATCATCTTGTTTATGAGGGGGTCCACGTATCCCCTTATATAATTGTCACCATATATGGCTGAACTTTATGTGCCTTGTCTGTTTTCTACTTTTTCTTGTAATATTTCACTTTTCGTGTGTAATCAGGACTGTATAGATCAGGTTACTCGTTCCAGTCCTACAAGAGCTGCAATCCAGCAGGTTTTCCATGTTTTCTGCCCCAACACACCTGACTCAAATTAATGATTCATTGTGCAGAACTTAATAGGCTGTTGAATCCATTTTAATTTGATTCAAGTGTGTTGAAGCAGGAATACAGTTAAAGCTTACTGGACTGCGGTCATCATAGGACTGGAATGAGTAACCCAGGTATACAGTAGATGTTTCAGTGTATTCTGCATCATGTATGTGTACATGAAATATTTTCTTCTTGGGTTTTTGCAGGGAGATTACACCTGTTCGTCGTGGTGATGTAGTGCATCTGGAAGGTCGCTGTGATGGTGGGACCTGGTTAGTGGACAGGGAGCAGGGTTTCTTGGTTTTATTACCTGACATCCTAATCTCAGGTACCAGCATCTCGAGCTCCATCCGCTGCATGAGGCGTGCAGTGCTGGGAGATATGTTCAAGGTAAAAGGATTGACCAGGAATCAATACCCCTCTATGTTGGTGATATCTGTGCAGATAGTCACCTGGTTTAGTTGGTGTAGAAGGATTTGAAAGGCCTCGCTTGAGAAGCTGGTATTGGTACAATGATATTAGTTAATATTTGTGTATTGTACTGATAAAAGTATGGGGTGGGGGTTTCTTTTTCTTTTCTTTTTTTTTTTTAAAGATCTACTTAGAAGACTTAATTGAAGTGATCTTTCAGGCCTTAGGTTGATGCAGCTGCATTAAAATACATTAAGTTACTTGCCATACTTCAGTAACACAATGCTTTACTCTTTGCCCTCTCTGATGGTCTTTTTTTTACCTTGATGCAGAGCTTTGATGGAGGCTCCAAGCAAATGCTTAATGGTACCATGGTCCATGAAGTTTTCCAGAAAGCAGCTATAGCTACAGATTTTTCTTTGGAGAAACTGTCAACACTGGCCGATGAAGCACTGCACAGTCCTCGTTACCTAGGAGACATGTAAGTAGTTACATTGCAATCAGTATGTTTACATGCTTGGTTGAGCCAAGCTCCAGTTAAAGCACCGCTTGGCTCAACCAAGCATGTAAACAGCTGAAATTGCAGCACAAAGACATTAAGTTACTTTGGTTAGTTCGGATTCATTTGTGTGTTCACAGGTACACCTTAGGTCTAAGTCAGGAGGAGATGAAGCAGGAACTGTTTGACTATCTGCCTTCCTTGGAACACTGGGCTAAAGAATACCTCACTTCTTCAACACCAAAAGCCATCAGTCTTAAAATGTATGTCCAGGTGTTTAATGAATGTCACTAATATTCATTTTGAAGACTGTTTGCTTGCTTTTTTAAATGGAATTTCTGGAAAGCAGTCCAGAAAAGGTTTTGCTAACTTTCAAAAGGCTGATTATTTGTCTTTGAACCTTTGCTTCCAGTCCTAGCAACAGCAGAGTTCAAGGTAGATGTGAGGACTCACCTGCTGTTGTCACAGTCACCGAGCTGGCTGATATCGAAGAGAATGTCTGGTCCCCAAGATTTGGCCTCAAAGGGAAGATTGATGTGACTGCACGGGTTCGAATCCAAAAGCCAAGAAGCAGCAGTCACAGAATCTCAGAGGAAAAAACTCTTCCGCTGGAGCTAAAAACTGGAAAGGAGTCAAACTCCATAGAACATCGGAGTCAGGTTGGTGGACTGCACACGTGGACCGGGGCAGTCGGCTTTAAAGCAAGTTTTAATCAAAAGGTGTGTTTCTGTGTGTAGGTAATCTTGTATACCCTAATGACCTTGGAGAGATACAACCCTGAAGCTGGTCTCCTGCTTTACCTCAAAACTGGCAATATGCATCCTGTAGCAGCCAGCCACATGGACCGCAGAGGTACAGTGTGTCCGTGTCTACTGAACCAACCAGCTGTGAACAATTCTATGTCAATCTAAGATGTTTTTATTTCAAATGTGGAGTACATCAGGATAACACACAAATGATGGCTGATGAAGCTCCCTACTAAAATAGTCCAATAGTTTTCCAGATAACTGGCATAAAACTGGTTTTCATGGGTGTCTTTCTTCATCAGCATGATGGCTAAAACTATGTTTTTATCAGAGCTGCTGAAGCTGAGGAACACTTTGGTTCATCACATTCACAACTGTGTGGAGAAAGGAGCAGATCGAAGTCATCTGTCGAGACTTCCTGAGATCCTGACCAACAGACAGACCTGCCAGTATTGTCCTCAGAGAATGAACTGTGCTTTATATGCAAGGTTAACCGTTTAAAAATGTTATGTGCACATTTTTATTAAGATTGGGAGCATGTTGGACAATAAGCTAATTTTTATTAATCAGTAGTTTCTGACCATTCATCTCCTGTCTGTCTCATTATGTACCTTCATCTTTGGCACAGAGCGGTGGATACCGGCTTTGAAGAAGAAAGCAAGGATGTTGTGCAAGAATTTTTGCAGCAAGAGACAAAGCACCTGTCTCTCACACATTTGAACTATTTCTCTCATTGGATGCTGCTTTGCTGCTTGGAAGCATCTACCATGGAGACCAAGAACGGTCGAAAGCGAGTGTGGCTTCAGTCTGTTGAGGAGAGGTATGAAGCTTGATTCCCAAACAGCAAACAAAGTTTATTTTTTATAAGTTTTTTTTGTAAAAGGTGTAACATTTGGAGTAAAGCTGTTTTTTGAAACACTTTAAGAGGTGCTTGTTTTGTTTTATTTTCTGATTTGTTTTTAGTGAGAAGAAGGGGAGCTGTGTGGGGAATCTGCAGCTTAGCGGCCCAGTGACTACGCCATCTGAAGGCATCTTCCTCCATCGTTTCCAGCGCAGTAGTAGTAGTACCAGTAGTTCTCTGCAGCAGGGTTTGACCAGTGGAGACCGCATTGTTGTTAGTGACCAGGAAGGTCGCCTTGTTGGCTTAGCATCGGGGTACCTGTGTGAAGTCAGCAGGACATCAGTCAGCTGCACTCTGGACAGGTTAGAGTAGATTCCAAAGCTTCAATATTGTATTTCAGCTTCAGTTAAGTATTCAGTATTTCTGTTGTTTTGTTGTGTTAACAGGGACTTGTCAAAGTTCAGTGGCGTGTTGTTTCGACTGGACGGTGATGAAGGTGTGGTTGGTTTCAGTACTCATCTCTCCAATCTTTCCAGACTGATGGAAGATTGTCCTGACAGGTGGGAAAATTTAAAGTAAATATTCAGCAACAACAGCAAAGCAGGCTTGTGATGCTAAACCAAGCTGATGTGAAACAGATATTTAATTTCTATACATAAATGCTGTTTGTTGTTTGAAGTTTTGTCCTAATGTTTGAACTTATTTACTTAACTGTGACTCTGTACAGTGCACGCCTGAGGGAGCTGATCACTGACCTTCATTCTCCAGAGTTCATCTCCAACCTCAGCTCTGTTCTGCCCAGAGAGGCCAAGGACACTGTGGCAAACATCCTCAAAGGTGGCTCAGCTCTGCTCTTCTTTTTTTTTATGTTATTTTGTACTTTTGTCCCACATTATACAATGCTTACTCTCATGAGGACCTCACCTCTGGAGAGTAGTTGCTATTTGGTTGATTTATTATGGTTGTGTTTGTTTAGGCCTCAACAAACCCCAGAAACAGGCCATGAAGAAGGTGTTGTTGTCGAAGGATTATACATTGATTGTTGGCATGCCAGGCACAGGAAAGACAACAACAATCTGCACCCTGGTATCCCCTAAACTATTCTGTTACCATAAATCAAATTGATTTACCCCCACCTCCCCACCCCAACAGAAATCCCTTTCTCCCTTATTGTCACTTTTTTTTTTTCATTCCTCTCATGCAGTACTTTCCACCATTCTTGCTTGTGTCTGTAGGTTCGTATTCTGCACGCTTGTGGTTTCACTGTGTTGCTGACCAGTTATACCCACTCTGCTGTTGACAACATCCTGCTTAAGCTGAAACGTTTCCGGGTTGGTTTTCTGCGTCTGGGCCAGGGACAGAAGGTATTTCACAGCTGGCTTCTCTAGTTTGATATTGAAAGTAGATTACTGTTGAATATTCAATTCCTACTTTTGTTTAACATTTTTACACTTTATTTTATATGCTATTTCTTTAAATGACTATTAATTACTTGTAATGCTTTTAAAGCATCCCTGTTACTTTCTGATATTTTTTCTGATATGACTTCAACAGGTTCATCCGGACATCTTGCCTTACACAGAGGAAAGAAAAAAGGAGGTTCACACACTCTCAGAGCTGGAGGCGCTATATAACAAAGAGGTGAAGTGTTTACCTGAATGAATATTATGAAAATGTCCTGGACTGATTTTAAATTTACTATTATTAACACTGCTTCTTTTTGGCTTCTCTGTTAAATTCTTATTGTCTTGTGTCATTCTAGCTGGTTGTGGCAACCACCTGTATGGGCATCAAGCATCCAATTTTCACACGTCGCCGGTTTGACTTCTGTATCGTAGATGAGGCATCACAGATCAGCCAGCCAATCTGTCTGGGGCCACTTTTCTATGCCAAGAGATTTGTGCTGGTTGGGGACCATCAACAGCTGCCCCCAATAGTACAAAACCAGGAAGCAAGGTCAAGAATACATTGCATGCAGTTCGATCAGAAGAGAAACATCTAGTAGTATTTGAGACTTCGTACTTATTCAGACAATTTGATGGTTTGGATGTAGCAATAAACAGCTTCTTTATTTTCCTGCAGGTCACTTGGGATGGATGAAAGTTTATTTAAGCGACTGGAGCTCCACGTTGAGGCAGTGGTGCAACTTAACGTGCAGTATCGAATGAACAGGTAAACGTGTGTTTGCAGAAAACTGAAATACTTCAATATTTGGGTCTTGTGTATTATGAGTTTTTCTTTTTATTTCAACAAGTGAAATTCCACCTAAATGTAACAATCATGTTGTTTATCATGTTGGTGCTTAAAACAGAAACTGAACTAAAGATAAAAGTAGTAAGAAGATTTATGAATGAATTTATTGTGCTATGAGATTGCATGGAAGAATTAATCATGTCATCCATCCAAAACAGTTCAGTAAAGTGAATGGAACTGATACAAGCATCACATCTCCATCATTGGTCGTTTGATTTATCTTTCATAGGCAGATCATGTCTCTGAGTAACTCTCTGATGTATGATGGCCGGCTGGAGTGTGGATCAGAAAGGACGGCCACTGCGCTGCTCACACTGCCCTTACTGAGCTCTGTCCAGTCAGAGCTGAATTCCTATTCTCAGGCTCATCCTCAGTATGATCTGTCATGGTTACAGGCCACATTGCTGCCCAGCAATCCTGTCTGCTTCCTTGACTGCTCCATGGTTAGTGTAATACAGAGAACACTTAAAGTACATTTGAAGTCAGCATTTGAATGAGTTCAATCTGAAAAGACAGGATTTTTTAAATGAATGTTGACCTAACAAGGTTATTAATGTTAAATCAATTTCTAACAAGATAAAAACTAAGGATGTTCCTTTCTGTATTTTAACAGGTTATGTATGTGTTGGACTGTTTGAATGTAGTGGAGTTGAGTTGATTTCAGTCTCCGTTGTCTCCATTGGTTACTTAAGGTGCCTGCATTGGAGTCGGTGGAGCAGGGAGGAGTGAGCAATCACACTGAAGCTGCCCTCGTACACAAGCTGCTGTCTCTTCTCATGAAGGTCATTGGCTTCTGGACATTAGATTAATATAGCACTAAAAATGTATGCAAATGGAAAGGGGCAATTAATTTACAATGACTGTGGTTATCTGTGGTAAAAATGTACTTTTTTCTGTTTTCAGGCCGGATGTAAGCCCAGTGATGTCGGTGTAATTGCGCCTTACAGACAACAATTAAAGACCATCTCAACACTGCTGCAGTCGCCCGCTTTCACCGGTGTTGAAGTGAACACAGTGGACAGATACCAAGGACGAGACAAAAGTCTGATTGTTCTCTCATTTGTCAGGAGCACTGCAGAGGCAGGGAATGTGCGTGTTTGTGCTCCCATCTCTCCCTTTTTCCTCTTTGTGCCTCTGTCTCTGCATGAATGAACAAGTGAGTGGAAATCTGACCTGCTTTTCTTCTGTTTGTTCTTTTAAAGTTAGGGGAGCTGTTAAAGGACTGGCGACGCCTGAATGTGGCCATTACCAGAGCTAAACACAAACTGCTGATGGTGGGCTCTGCTATGACTCTGCAACGCTACTCACCAGTGGAGAAACTACTAACCCATCTTCAGCAGCAGAACATGATATCCTTTTGAGAACAAATATATTTTTAAGGGGGGGTGGGGGTTATGTAAACTGGTTTGTTTTTTTTTCCTGAACCCTTTCTTCCACATTATTCAGCTGCCACCAGATGCCCATAACATCTTACCCATGATGCACCTGTGACAGAAGTCAGGAGGCCAGGATGATGTTTCAGATAATCACATAATGAAGTAGCCAGTGGCTGTGGATCCCCTCAGCATGACAGAGAAACATAAGATAATCTACGTAAATGCTAGGTGATCCACCTTGAGACACACATAACTTTAACAAAATAACTTGAAATAGTCATACGGAACAAAGTACTTGACCAGTTTTGTGATGTAAAACCGTAATATTTCCAGTAAGACTTGTGCCAACATGTATTATACCAAGTGTTTTTTTCCATCTGAAACTCGGTCGCATTTACATAAAAAATTCATTCTTTTTTTTGTGTGTGTGTTTCCCAGATTTGAAATCTTTAACATGAGCAGGCTATAGCTTCATTTTTTAACTTTTAAACTTAGTACATTTAAAGCATTCCTGTTTTATAATATTCACTTTTAATGTTTTGAACAGGTACTGAAATACTGAAACAAACCTTTGTACTGCATTTGTAGCAGTGAAATGTATTGAAAGTGAACTGATCTTAATTGATCTTTTTTTTCTTTTTTTTTTCCTCAAACCATCAAAACTCAATTAGGGTTGGTCATGACCCAGATACGTTTAATCATTTCTGTTAATGCACATGTGATATTTTATGTTGGATTATTTTAACTTTTATTGGGCATTTTGTTGCAACATGAAGAATTATTATGTAATCAAATGGATTAAACGTGAGTTATTTTCTTTCAGCTGTAATAGTCAGAAAAGCTCAAAATTCAACTTTGTCAAGTCTTGAGAACTAAAAACTATAATACCGCTCCAACTTTACTCCAACTTTAATGGGGCAATGCATGTTAATAATTCAAACATATGCGATGGGAAACTGGAAGAATTCCACATCAACAGGACAATATTCTATATAACCTGGGCTTCACTTGTCTAAACTGTGAAGAAACAGCAAACTAAGATACAAGTCATTTATAGGAACTCTTAAAAGACAGGTTATAGTGGGATTATGTCAGCAGCAGAAAATACAGCTTTGCATTAGTCATTCTTCTCATTCCTTTGAAATCAGCTGCGCATAATTGGCAAACTTACTGATAAAACGTTATGGTACAATAAGTACAACTTCTTGTGATAAATTTTTTGGGGGTTTTCCTTTATAACATTGTTATTCTCTCGTGTCTTTTGTGTTGGCGGTTCTAAAACATTTTAATGTGACATTAAGTTATAATTCATAACTCTACCTTCAGTTCTTTCCGAAGAGTTTATGTTGCAGTAGGATAAGCCCACTTCCACAAATCTGCTGTTCAACAATTAATGTTAACTTGCAACACAGCCTCATATTTTTCTTGTTTTTGTAGTTTTATTTGGGGGGGGGGTACTGTATTTTGTCTTTTCTGTTTTGTGATGTGATTAAACTATGCTGATCCATACTAAATCAAAGTGCTGTTTTCACCCTGTCATGTTTATCAGTTTGATTAAAGATTAAAACAACCTCATGTTCATCAGCAGTTGTACATTGGCTGTTTCAGCATGTCTTTCATACTTTACTGGTGCCTACAGTCGGATCACTCCCTGCAGGACTGTGGTGACCACTCCTGCTATGTTAATCCTTCCGTCATCTCTCACTTCAAGTTCCAGCGTACCACCACGACTGGAGCACTGATAAGCTAAACAAATATAATGAGCTGAGTGTTAATAATGGAATACATACAGTCAGTGGCATTTGCCATCTACTAATTCATGCGGTGGTCAATGATTAATGAAACAGTTTAAGTATAAAATTGATGAGCTGTGGTTTAACTCTGCGGCACTGCTTAAATTACTTACCCAGCATTTTATTTTTTCCAAGTTTTTTGGACCAGTAGCTACCCAGGACAGTGTGGGCAGAGCCTGTAAAGACAGAGGAATGTTGTCTGTACCCCTGCTTTAAACAAGACAAACATTTAACTTCTTAATTGCAAGAGCTGGACATTAGAAATTGCTTTGTGTCTTGTATGTACAGCAGGAATGCCACACTTTGGTCCTTAAGGGCCACTGTCTTGCTGAATTAATTTTTCCCTGCTCCAGTGTACCTGATTCCAATCTAACAGCTTGATGTCAAGTTCTGCACATTAATTTACCCTTTAATTTGAGTCAGGTGTGTTGAAGCAGGGAAACATCTAAAACTTTCAGGACAGTGATTTTAGAGGTTTGAGATCCCTGCTGTACATTATGCACATGTGTATAACAACATTAGAGCAGAAAAATTGATTGTTGGATGTACTATTGTGACCTAAACTGCTATTTAAGAGACCATAATAACTGTAGCTAAAACTGTCATCTTACCAGTGACAGGATCCTCTGGGATGCCAGACCATGGACCAAAGTACCTGGAGTAGAAGTCGTATCCTGGCTGACAGTCTGGTGACCCTGTAGTCATTTTACAATGTTTAAAAAGGAAGCTAATTTGATTGATTTCCGTTTGGCCAAGTCTATATTGGACAAGCCTTGAAAGTACGATTTTTTTGTTTAATATTTCTGTGTTACTGAACAGCGTATTTCAATATGTGTTTACATACAACAGTCAGATAAAATACTTAACATTAAATACAGAGGGTTCAAGTTGCTATGATGCCACATGATTTATTTTTGTTAGAAATATGAAAGTGAAATTACAGCATGTAGTCTGGCTCAGATATACCATGAGGCTATCCTACAATATAAATCTGCTCTACCTGCTGTGTATAAACTGGGTTACCTTTGAGGGTGACAATTAGTCCTTTGACTCTTCCACTCGTTTCACTTTTCAGAAGAGTCAAGGGGTCCACTTTCAGACTGGCTAGCACTTCCCTAAATATGACACACATGCAGCACAGCCACATTTCAAGACTTCTTGATGACTGGATCAGTATGGTTAGTGGCTTGACTAGTGTACCTTCTCACATGGGCTTATTATCACAAGTATATTACAAGATTCAACAGCTGTTTAAAAACAATACAGTCCTTACCATAACATTATTTTAGCTATTTGGCAAGTTAAATTTCTGCCTGCATACTGTGTAACAATGACAGTATATAGTTACCTGTCACAGCTGTCACACAGTCGAATCAGAAGCTTTTTGGTAACAGAGTTCAGAAAAACCTCCTGAACTGGATGGTTTCCAACTGCAGCCTGTAATACACAAGTATATGCATTAACAGTTTAAACACATTACGTCATTATCCTGCGCAAACTGGTCATGCAGATGTTACTCATGATGTACTTACTTTAATAATTTCTCTGAACTCATGAGGATCCTTAGAGTAAGAAAAAAAGCCCATTGAGCAATATCATGTTAACTATTAGATACATTTAAATATTCAATTAGAATACTGTCTTTCTGCAGCAGATACAGTGGAGTATCTATATGACAACGTACTGTACCTCCTGGGTCGGTGGATTGAGAGGAAAGTCCATGACATATTCATTTCCCCTCTGAGTGACAGCCAGCTCTCCACTCCTGGTCTCAAACACCAGTTTCGAGTTTATGTTCTCTGATGGACATGGACAGCATGTATTGTCTAACACTCATACTCTATGTAATAAGCTTTATTGAATTAAATGTTTTCATCCATTTGGCTAAAATTATTTGACCTTCTTTGTCAGATGCAACATGCACAACACTTTGAAATTTTACAGTATGAGAACAACTTCAAAACAAATCTTTTATTTACAGTTTGTGATGTCTTGTGTGTCTTTATGTCAGAGGCATTAACTTAAAATACAGCCTGTTTATACTCACTATAAAGCAACTATCTTACTTTCATACTGGAACAGGACTGCTGCAGTGGCCAGGGTGGCATGACCACACAGATTCACTTCAGTTGTTGGTGTAAACCATCGAAGGCGAAACCTTGATCCTGTTTAATTACAGCAGACATTTTCATTCAGAAAAAAACTGATGATTTGGCTATAAGCAGATTTTGAGCCTCAAGTGTTTATTTTTAACTGGAAAAGTGACAAATGATGGCGCATTAAAAGAAGACTGAAAAATGGGGTGCAGAACAAAGTGTATCATGCCTTTTATTTCTGAGAACATATTAAATAAAGAGATTAAAACAGTTAGAAAAGATTCCCAAAAATATTTGCCAAGTTTAAATGGATGATGTTCCTATTTAGTTAGTTCACATTTTAGTGTCTGAAGATGAACGCTGCCATTTCCAGTTGGTAATTTTTCCTTCTTCTTTGTGACAAATTGTGAAAACAGCACACTGTGGTTGGGTTATTGAAGCAAGAATGCCTGCAAACATTCAGAAGACTGAAGCGATTTATACATGACTCTTACACCCTGTGAAACACCAACTATACCATGCATTGTTCTTTTCATTCCCAACTATGGAAGCTGCAGCTGTGCATTTATAACCTTTACTGCTGGACTGCTGAGGATGGGTCTTCTTTATTTCCTTGTTTCTTTTTTTGTTAGTTTGTTTTTTGTATTTGCATGTGTGTGAGTGTGCACGCGTGCGCGTGTGTGTGTGTGTTTGTTTTTCTTTTTCTTTTGGGGGGTTTCAGTGAGTGATTGTAACTCTCACTCTTGATGACAAGTCAAAATGACCTTTAGTAAACTTACAGGGGAAGTATCAGTACAGACCGCTCTAAACCATGTCTTTACTTATAAATCTACTATTATCTTTGTGTATTATGAACCATTTACTGAAGTAGTATTTCTCTGAATATTTTTTTTTCAACAAAGCAGTTGGAATTTTCAAACACATTTTTCCTGTAAAGTTATCCAAAACTACAGATGTGACCTGTGTTTTCTAGCTGATATGTAACTGACCAGTTAACTGAATGAGGTCCATGTCTGCTTAGAATATAAATGATATACTTTTACATAATCTCAATCAGATATTAAATTCACTTTAAAAGGTGGATTTTGAATTTCCATTTGCTTTGACACACACAATCCAAAATATGTCTTACTGCAGAATGCAATTAACATTTAAGGTCTTGATGCTTGAACCTCAATCTGTTTTTGCTGCTGCTGTTCCAGCCAACAAGACGTGGTTTTGTTTTTGTTACCTAGAAATGAATTGTTAGAAACTGCCTAAATCCATCTTTGAACGACACAGCCGCAATAACAGAAGACACAGGTTGATTTTTCTTATGTATCGCTAAACCGAAGCAAAAAGCTGTACCACGTGACAAATCTTAACTCGTATTTATGAATAAGTGGTGTAATGATGACAAAACTTAACACTACCAGTGGAGAAAGTGTCAAAGGAGTTGATCCTGGTGATGAAAGCCGTCTCTGACAGGTTCATCTCTGCGGCTATCTTCTGATACAAATCATCATCAAGCTCCTGTGGGATGAATATCAATGCACAGTGTGTTCTGGTTATAAATTATTTGTAGCATTATTTGTAGCGTGTGTTAAAGTGACTTCTACTGCGTAGGCTGCGTATTTAAAAACTAATTTTATCATGTGGAATTTACAAAATAGTAATTTCCCAGATTTGTGCAGTATAGTGATTGAGTGCTGAAGGAAATTAACATAAATCATTGGAGGTTCTACAAAATTCCACCATACAGTGTTTAAAAAAATTTCCCTTTGCAACTTCTTTGCAACTCCTCAGACAGGATCACATAACATAACACACTGGTCCAAAAGTTGGTACTCACGTGCATCAGAGGACACACAGCCGCGGGATTCCCTTTAAATGGTACATTGGTGAAGGCATCCAGCGTAAACACCGGGATTTCCATTTCAGTTGAGCTTGATACAAAGACGTTGTGAATCCAGCACCAGTCTGTGGGGAGAAGGTTTTCTTTTCTTTTTTTTTTCTTTTTTTTTTTTGCAACTGTCGCTGATGGACTTTAACCCTGTCTGCGTCAGTCTGCCCTCCACGTCACCTCCCCACTGCAAGGTTAGCAGACTGTGGGATTTCTGGCTCATTGAAGGGAGTCGGATCTTGAGCAGTTCCTTTGAAAGAGCCATTCATAAAGATTGACTCGTTCTTATTCTTTTTAGAATTCACTCAGGGGTAATTTGTTTAAATCACACACACATGTATATATATATATATATATATATATATATATATATATATATATATATATATATATATATATATATATATATATATATATATATATATATATATATATATATATATATATATATTTCTAATGCAGACCTTTATGCAGGTAGCCTTTTGCAAAACTTTGTGCAATGTTGTAGATCAATGGCATGTATTGAGTGTGCACTTAAAAGGACAAATGGGACCCATGGTTATCGAAGAAATGGTTAAAATGATGGGTATCCAAACATAATGTGTAATTAGATTGTTGTTACAAAGTAAGTCAGAGTAGTCATTTATTTTTTTTCTAAATAGGCCAGGAATCTGTTAATTTTTATTTACAAAGTGAATTTAAAGGGTTTATTACTAATGCATTCTTGTACAGAAGGATTTTGAGATACTGTAATAAAGTAATTCAAATTTATTCTTACTGAAAGAAAAAAAATCCTCTTTAAAATGATTTTAAATACAATACAATATCATAGGCCCTCTAATATTGGATTTCCATTTCAATAATTTAATAAACTAGACCAGCAAACAATCAAAACAAAACAAAAACATTGTTCAGGTCTCGGAACAACATACCTGAATGTGTTTGACGGTGTTGTTTAGGGCTGGTTGATAAGACAAAATTTGGTCTCAATTCGATACCAAGTGAATCCAGGGCAAGTATCATTGATGCCAATACTATTTGCCTAAATATTTTACCCAATAAAACTTGTAAAAAGAATTCCATTTAAAAAATGTCTTTCTTAAACTGAATAAGAGAACTGAGAGATTTATTGTTTATTTGTAAATTATATTAAAAAAATAAAGTGATAAATTAACTTTTATTCTCTTTTATCACATACAGTAAAAGAAAAATGAAGTCAACAGTGCAAATTAGCTGAACAAAAGTTAAACCAATTGGTTTGCTCAGATTCACATTCTTTACTATTATTATTTATTTATTTTATTTATTTTTTTAATCCAAAACCCTCTTAAAAAAAAAAAAAAAAAAAAATGTGGATCTTATCACGCTATGGTATCAAACGACACTGACACCAGCCTTGATATCGATGTTATCGATATTTGGATCGATTCGCCAGCCTTAGTGTCACCTGAAGCTCGGGGTAGGAGCAGGAGTAGGAGACCGGGGGCAGTAGCTGCGTGTAAGAAAAATATCTTTCTTTGTATGCTCTTATCTGAGTACCTTATTATTTACCTTCGGGTATATATATTTATTAATATCAAACTGCTCGACCGTTAGCTTATAAACTAGTTTGGCTAGCTCGTTTGACCACTGTCATCGTCCTACTGTTAGCTTTAGCTGCTAGCCTGCTAGCAGCTAATGCTGGAAAGCCAACAGTTTTACGTCAGGTCGACAGCACCCTAGCTAGCATAGGTGCTAACCAACCCTGGGACAAGACAAGTAATATAGTTATTTGGCGTAAGTAATATCATGTCCTTTAACCATCTGCTTTTAGGGAGACCTGCGTGTCCTATGAATGAGTTTAAAGACTGTTAGGATTTCGAGCAAACCTCACCTCTCCGACCCACAACTACAAGGACGAAGTTTTACATGTTAGCTTAACTGATCAGCTCTTAAATTTTATTTAGCACAGATATATAAAAGTTAAAAGGATGCATTTTTAAAGGATACGTGTTGGTTATTTACCCCCCTATGAGCTATAAATTAATGATCTAACATACGTCTTGTTTTAGGGCAGATATTTTTGTTATGACTCGATAAATCTTACGTTTCACACCCCGAGAGACTAAACGTAATGATATTTAATAATATTAAAAAAAAAAAAAAAAGAAAAGAAAAGAAAAAAGAGCTATATACAAGAAGGTCAAACAATACTAAAGCTTTTGTCTTTTTTGACGACGGTTTGTCCATACCACACAGCTATTGACCAGGAAAGCTTTGATCCTTGAGTGAACAAAGACAGAACGAAGGGGACCCCCATATAATAACCCTGGTATGAAGGTCAATGGGTATTGAAGTGAAAACTGTTGGACAAAGTTAAAATGATAATCCTTAATATTTTGCTGTTTCTTATCTTTTCTGTTGCAGTGAGGATGTCTTTGAACGATGAGGGTTATGTGGTCCGGATCAGAGGGCTTCCCTGGTCCTGCACGCAGGAGGAGGTGGCCAGTTTCTTCTCTGGTGTGAACACACACAGACACATCCCATTTAGTCAAGACTACAAAATCAGCTTCTGGTTTTGACTTATCATGTTAGATTAGTTCATGATTACTCTTAATTTTTGTATGTGTTTAAAACAGTCTTAAGAGTTGTTTCTTTTGCAATATAAAACTGAACAGCATCATTTAGATAAGATAAGATACAGTCGTCCTCAAATTTATTCACACTCTTTCATTAAATAAAAAGCTGAATTTACAACAGTCACTCAAATAACTGGAGACTAAGAAAAGGAACAATAATTAAAAAATTGCTGAATTATAATTTAGTGATATAGGGCACTGTTTTTTTTTTTCTCATTTAATTAAATTGAAGGAAAAAAACAACAACAAAAAAAAAGACACAAAACCGGTCCTGGACAAATTAGAGCACTTTTCTGATTAACAGTGGAACAAAATACCTTTCCACAGGTGCAGAAGTCTGATTGAGAGGAACAGAAAACAATTTACTATAGTGGAAACATCAAAGGATTGTTTAACAAAAAATTATTTTATGCGGGATGTACCATGTATTATTTGTTTCATATTTGTTTGCTTTAAAACAAAAACTTACTTTAGTCCATTTCAACTTATTTCACAGGCAGCTGTTTTATTTTCCTTCTTTGAAGACACTACAGAACTTTTGCCATTTTCCTGTCGGCTAATCTGGCATCGATCTTGCTTTCTACCTGGCCTGTTAGCTTTGTCCAATCAGCAAAAGACAATCTTACGATGACTCTTGTTTTGTCCCTTTCTCTCTTTTAATATTCTCGCATTTCTTTGCTGAATCAGAGACAGCAAATTTGCGGCTCTAGAAATGCACATAATAGATTTCTCTGTGTCATCAAACAAGTCGAGGATGCAAAGTTTTACAGTAAAAAAGTTACATAATGTGTCTTTAAAGGGAGGGTATGAATACATTTGAGGATGACTGTGGAAGATTTTGTAATTTCACTCGTTACAGGCCTTTGAGAAATCACTATTACGCTTTATCCACTGTAAGAACAACTTTGTAATCCAGTTAACCTGACTAAAATTAGATTACAGTGAGTCCACATTATTTTAAAGCATGCATTATTAATGAACAGCACAAATGTCATTTATGTACAGATTGTGACATCGTGGGAAAAGTAAATGGAGTGTGTTTCACCTACTCTAAAGAAGGTCGTCCCAGTGGTGAGGCATTTATTGAATTGAAAACAGCAGAGGATTTCAAGAGTGCTCTCTCCAAGGACCGTAAATATATGGGGCACAGATACATAGAGGGTAAGCATTTCATACAGTTACAAGAGAGTGACAGACATCAGACTTCTCGAGTAGTAATCTCTGACTATGTACTGTTTGTTTTTTTAATTATGCTGGGGGGGGGGGTTTGCGACATTTGTTTACACTCAAAGTGGAAACTATTCTGTCAGCCCTATCAGGCCCTGCAGAGGCAAAAATACTGCTTTATATTTTCCAGGTTTTATATATTGTGTCCCTCTTAAAATAGTGGCTTAAGTATTTTTTTCAAGACTTCCTAAAAGCACAAAAGACTTATTTCTTGTTCCATGTTTTCATAAAAACGTGAAAAAACTTACTTAGGCCATTGCATTTAGAGGGAGATATGTAAGTTTTGTGTGCAGGTTGTAATAAATCCATCTAATAAAGGAAAAAGACTTTGTGTTTAATTATTCTTTTAACTGTCTGATGTTTGTCTGTGTTCGTGTTTCTGAATCAGTGTTCAAGTCAAACCGTAGTGAGATGGACTGGGTGCTGAAACGTAGTGGTCCTGCTGATTATGACAGCTGCAGTGGCTGTATGCTGAGGTTAAGAGGACTGCCCTTTGGCTGCAGCAAGGAGGAGATTGTCCAGTTCTTTTCAGGTACATGTGCATGAAAACATTGTTTTTTCTATTTACTATATGTATTCATAGTACATTTTACTACTAGAACAGTGTTGTAAATTTTTGTTTAGTTAAATGTTGTGGATAGTCTAACATTGCTGCTATGAAAGCAAGACAGATGTGAAAAAGTCAATCAAAGCATATTTAATTCATAACATGGTTAGTATTTATTAAAACCCTATTTTTGATACATTCTTGAACTTTAAAACATGTGATTTAGTTTAATTAAAAGGCAGAGAAATGGCAAAAAAAAAAAAAATCTGCTGAGAAGCCCATTATCATTTTCCATTGTTCTGAGAACAATTAGTCCTGATATATCTTCAGTCTTCATGTATAAAATTCTGATTAGTATTATTTTTGTTGTCTCAAAGGTCACATCATGTCTCTGTGAAACTAGAACAGTAAATTATTATTGGTTCGATCTTTCTAGCATATTGGGAAATATTCCCTTGATTAGATAGCTTTTCTTTTGAAAATGGTAATACAAAATTATTTATTTGAAGACATTCTGTGTTATCATGGATGTTACAAATATCTATTTGTTTTTGTTGTATAGTCAGTGTGCTTGTTAAATTTGTTGTCGTTAAAAGTGTTAGTATGACTTAGTTGTGCAAGTGTAATGTTAAGTTATTATTTAGCACACTTGTATGACCTACATACCATGTCCTGTAAAAAGGGTTTTAATGATAGGATGAGTTGGGCTGGTTTGGCTTAGAGTAGACAGTCCCATAAAACTGATCTGGAGTCAGTGTTATATAATAACCTGCAACTGTAATTAGGATAACCGACACTAAATAAATCAATACATATGGAGGGTGATCAGTCAGTGCTGATTTAAAAGTAAGCAAGTGAAAGAGCGAAAAATGATATGGCAACTTTATGTATCAGAGAAGAAAAAATGCTTTAAATTTAATATGAATGCTTAAGTACAGACTCCAGGACAGCACTGCCTTTTCTCATTGCCTTGATCAATTACGTTTTAGTCCTATCACTATCTCCAATTAGTGAAATCTCACAAAGTACTTCAACCACTGTTTATTGGTTGTAATGACGTATATTAATCCTGAAAGCTCCACTGATGCAGTGGGTATTTTTCCATCTATCCTATCAGTCTACCTACCGACCTATGTATTTGTGTGCTTGGGTTGAAGGGTTGAGAATCGTGCCAAATGGGATAACTCTGCCAGTGGACTACCAGGGGAGGAGCACAGGGGAAGCCTTCGTGCAGTTTGCCTCAAAGGAGATAGCAGAAAAGGCTCTGGGGAAACACAAGGAAAGAATAGGGCACAGGTGGGACAGATGGGTGATGGACGGGCTGGACTGGGTTGGACTTCCATTGTAGTTTTAATGGGGGATCGTATTAGAATTATGGTATTAATGGGATGGGTTCTCATGGATTGAATGATAATTATGGGTTGGTATGATGAATATTTTGTGTTAAACGATGGAAACATTGTAAATTAATTGGTGGGTCATGTAATACTTAATGGGATTTTTGTCAAACATTGGGATACAAGGGTATATATTCTTTCTAAGTGGAAGTTAGTATAATTATTCTATGACCAAAAGTTTTAAGGTGGACTTTAAAATAGCAACATATGGTTAAATTAGATAGGTACATCCTTTTATATTCTGAAATTTCATTTATTGTATATAGATTACAGCGGCAGAGGGGATTAAGTATAGAATTCTTGCAGCCTCCACCATCAAATGATTTTTGTGATGTTAAATCAGTAAAACGGTAACATTAAATTGCCCTGTAAGAATTCCCTTAACTGTAAACAGCGGTGAGGTTGTAGAAATCCTTTAGTACAGCCTTAAACCCAGCTAATAATGACATATGTTGAGATTGTTCAGTCATTCATAGTACTATCTAGAATACTTTTTTGTGTGTTTATCTTTTCTTTGTGTAAATCATATTTGTGCCTGTAACCAGAGTGTCTTCTACACATTAACCCTCTCCTCTTACACCCTTTTGATCCTGCGGGCCTCTCATGTTGCAGGTACATAGAGATCTTTAAGAGCAGTCGTAATGAGATCAGAGCATACTATGAGGTTCCACGACGGGGGATGGGAGGCCAGAGACCAGGGCCCTATGATAGGCCCATGATGTCAGGCCCAAGAGGAGGGTTCTTTGGCCTCGGGCCTGGCCGTGGCCGTGGTGGGGCTCTGATAGACAACATGAGAAGTGGAGGAGGCTATGGAGGAGGTATGCAGATATTTGCATTTCAACACAATGTCCAAAAACAGGCACACATCAGTTACCATCAACCAGACAAATTAAACCTATTCTCCATTTCAGTCATCTCACTGCTCTATCAGAGTTTCTGTTGGTTCTTTAAAGAAAGCCTGACGTTGTTGGTGATTAATGTGTACCACATTACTCATTTGCTCTATGTGCAGGTTACAGTGGATTTGATAACTACAACGGTTTCAGCAACTACTGTTTTGGCAATGGGATGTTTGATGACCGAGTGAGAGGAGAAAGGGGCGGAAGAGGTAAAGTATAAGTATTATTTACCCTCCATTTTGGATCAACTTTTTAATATTGAATAATTTTTATATGTAAAAGCAAAGTAGGGGTTTTGTGCCCCTCACACCCGTCCTTGTGGTTTGTATGAAGATTTTTCACTTTGATATAAAATATATGAAAAAAAAATACAGCATTGCCTTTAGTTTTGTTTCTTCTGAAAAGGTTTTGTTTGATTCAGTAAATTGTTTCTTCCATTCAGGAATGGGAGGCCATGGCTATAGCGGGCAAGCTGATGGTTCTGGTTTTCACAGTGGACATTTTGTCCATATGAGAGGTTTACCTTTCCGTGCTACAGAGGGAGACGTTGCAAAAGTAAGAACACATTAAGTTCATTTGAGAATTGTTCTAGAGAATTCTCAGCTGTGGCATCCTGTGCAGGGGATCAGATAATTCTTTAATTTGATTTTTATATGTTACTGTGGTCTACAACATGAAGTGTTGTTTGTTATATCTCAGTCTTTAAGGACAAATTTGAACTGTTCATTGTTTTTTTTTGTTTGTTTTTTTTTGCTTATGGAGTTTTAATTGTAGCAGTATGTTTAGAAGCTGTTGATATGATCAGAATTAATAGAATAATACAGAAATGTGGTCTCCATGTTAAAAAAAAAAAAAACGATTAGTATTATTATTGTAGTGTGTGTTCCTTGTCCACATTGGAGTACATCTTGCCTACAGTATCACATTTAAACTAATTATTACTTACGGTGTAAGTTCTGGTAATATGTCATGAACTGTGCTTGGTGAGAAAGAGCGGTGTACCAGTCTTATGCATATTAACAGTGATGATGTTAAGTTATGCTTTTGTATCCAATCATATTAGGTATTCAAATACTTAGTGGATGACGATGAATATTCTTATTACATGTCTGTGCTGTGCATTACCCACAAGACCACTTCTTTCAAAATGAGTCACATCTAGACATGCCACTTGAGAAAGAAAAAGACAATGAGACATAGGAGTAAACATTTGCATTTCAATAGGCCTTTGCACCGTCTTCGGTGCTCGGGCCTTATTATTGTTAGCCTAGTCAAAACTGCCCTTTTAATGCATGTGAATGTTTGTTCTGCTTCAATATATTAATATTTTAGTACTCAACAGACTAAACGCATCCTGATAATGCAGTTGGGGATTGAGTAGATGTATGCACAGAACTAGACCTTAAAGGATCCTGCACAATCTACAAACGTCAATGTTTCAGCATATTTTTTTTGAAAAAAACAAATTCATCATACAGCTGCTTCAATACACATCTTTTCTGTTTCTTTTATCAGATAATCAATTCAGAAATTGTAATTTTAAAGTGGCCTCAAGATTTACGGTCAACTTGTGGTCATGCAAAGCATTTTTCCACTTTCCCTGAGTCACAGAATCCTGATTTTTGTATTTGTGTCACGATCTGAAAGAATCCCCTTGGAGACATCTTTGTAGTTTAATATGACAGTCCTTGCTATCCTGATCTCTCATGGAGAAAGTTTGAAGTTGCAAAATGTCTTGAATGCACACTGTGACAAATTGTAGGATGTACTTTGGTGAATAACTCCATCCTCCTCCTGCGCATGTATACTGAGACAAGTATAGTGTTAAAAATGCCAGCTTGAGACATAATCACTTCAATCAGTGTAGTTGTTAGATACTTTGTAGATCTAAGTAGATTAACATTTCTATACTTTTAAAATGAAGATTTATGTTGCCTATGAAAATGTAATACCAAAAAAAAAAAAAAAAAATCTAATTCAATGATAATCACCCTCCCTGGAAATATATTTCCTGGTTTTCATTGTATCAGGTTCATACTTTCTGTGGGACCATATGAAAGACTACATTATAAACTTTGATCTGTGACGTCCCCTTCTTCTTCATTTTCTCCCTCTCCAGTTCTTCTCTCCTTTGAATCCTTTGCGGGTCCATATTGATGTGGCATCTAATGGAAAGTCAACTGGAGAGGCAGATGTAGAGTTTCGTTCTCACGAAGATGCTGTTGCAGCCATGTCCAAAGACAAAAATCACATGCGTAAGTCCCACTTTGTCTTTTGTTTGATCTATATTATTGCATTTGCTCAAGTGATGTGTTTCTAACCTAGCAGCCTGCATGAGGCAGAGCTAAATGTTGATTGACAGTAGAGACATCAACATTTACATACTATCACAAACTACAAAGCTTAACAAAGTGGCTTCCTGGCGGTGTATTTGCAAATTGTGAATATGAACTTGTTCAGATGATGAGGTCCTGCAACCATCACAGACTACATTTTACAGCACTACACTGACTTCACACTACGTTACCCATCATGCATTGCACACTTTAGCCTAACAAATTGGCAGTGTTCCTCAGTCGTGCTCGAAAATGGCAAGTGAAGTGAAAGAAGAGATGTTGCAGATGCAGTGTGGGCATCACATGCTTAGTGTGTTTGATTACTTAAGGAAATATAACATGCTGTCAGGTTCTGTCAGTAAAAATCTAACATTTCTATGCAAGTTATTGCCCACTTGCAAAGAAAAACACAAATTAGAAAGTCAGCCTTATCGACTTCCAATTTGAAATGACGCGTGGAGTTGAAGCACCCTTTGACCTCAAATGGCCCAGATCACACTTCTTGCAGCCTTCAAGGGTGTGACTTCTCAGAAACAGGTAGACCAATAAATTATGGTTGCATTTAGAGCCAGGCGATATGACGATGTATTTCATTTGAAACAATAGAAAATTTCTATCGTTTCAAACTAAATATATCGTTATAGAAAATTTCTATCGTTTCAAATGGGGCTCTATTGTTTTCGCCATGATAAGGCTCTTTACGGCAGTATTTTGTCATGGTACAGCATGCACACTGCAATATATAAACAAAAATGGAGAAAGACAGTAGCAGATGTGTTTAAGAAGCATGGTAACTCACTAAAAGATGAACAGCCAGCCCAAACTGATGAGCTTGGACATAAAGGAGGGGAAATTTCTGTCGTATGGATGCAGTTTGGCTAATAAAAGACCAATGTGGAACCGACAGACTAGCTCACAGTCCCAACAACGAACTACAACTCATTTTATCACCTTCGCAAGTATCGGGGCAAAGAATAGAGTCAACAAGCAAAAGCTGCTAAAGCAGCGTCAAGTGGTGGCAAAAGCGCTCATAAAAACTCCAGACGCGAACGCTGCAACAGGCATTAACCCATGAAATGTCATGCACCACTCTGCCAAGCACATCTGACAAATAACTGAAGACTGACACATAATTACACAAAAAATTTGTATCGTTATGAATGTCGTTATGGAGATATAAAATGAGCTATATCTGGATATGAGATTTTAGTCATATTGCCCAGCCCTAGTTACATTACTGGAGATTTACAGTCTGAGTAAGATTGAAACACCTTCCTTCATAAGACCAGTATGTACCCTGAAGAAGGCAGATAAAAAGACTGTTAAAGAATTCACAAAGGGCACGTTCACACTGCTGCTGTTTGGTCCCATGTAAACACAGCCCAGTCCGCTTCCAGGGATAATACGATGAAGCCCAGACTTCTGACAACCTGAAGAGAAGATGCAGGGCTTCATCCTTTTACAAGGTCAACTGTATCCCATCTAGTATGAAAAAAATCTGAGTTGGACACCTACCAGGGTGCCATTGGTGACTTTACTGTATACAAGCTCCTACACTGTTTTGTTAGATACAGCACAACAATCCCTCCAAGTGCTCCTGTACAGAGGCTCTTCAGCACTGGTGGCTGAATATTTAAGTCCTGGAGGAGCAGACTGGGAGATGTTAACAAAAACAGTATTCTGGACTTTACTGAAAACAATAGGTCTATTCTGTAGATTTAATGGTAAACAAAGAGAGTATTTTTGCGTTTGAAGGCAGATGCAAAAGCAGCATTGGATATCAAGAGAAATGCAGGTTCTTCCCTCTGAATGTTATTTTTCCCTCTCTCCACAGAGCATCGCTACATTGAGCTGTTTCTTAACTCAACAGCCAGTGGAGCTGCTGAAATGAGTGAGTACCCATCAGGCAATCACAATTCCATTAAATTTACCACAGTAATTTGATTTTGGTCCTTTAAAAATTGTTATTCATCTCAAGCAAATGTCTTTATTCAAAATTCTTTTAGGCCGTGGTGGAGGTGGTTACTATGGTAACTCAGGAGGCGGAGGCTCAAGAAGCAGTGGCCTACGAGGTGCATACTGATGATGTCACCATATTTTTTTCAATCCATCCTGGCGTCTGTCTGCATCTCTTCAGGCCACATTTAAACAAGTTGCATCTCTAAGCAGGAAAGCTGACAGCTTACTTTGCGTAGCATTGTAAAATAACCCCGCTATATTAGGCCAAAATGCTATTTTCATACATCACCTAAAAGGACGTAAAGAACAAAACAGCTTCTACTTCTTAAAATCTTGGAGCTGTTTTAGATGCTGAATGTATTAGAGATTAAACATTACTGGACTTTTTTTTTCAGGACGATTGGATACTGTCATGGGATTTTTTCAAAATGACAAAAAAGACATGCTGTTCTACAGTATACTATGTGATTCGATTGAGATATTTAGAATGGCAATGTCAGGGTTTTATTTTTCTTTAATTGGACACATTTTATACGGTTGTATTGCAGGAGGTAGACAGAACTTCATTTCACAGATATATAGTTGACATTCGTTTAATACCCTAAAATCCTATAGATTTTATGGCCCTGCAATGTTGGTACCTTTTTCTTGATATGTTTTGGAATAGTCAGGTTTTAAATTGACATCAGCTCAGCTTTCCTGTTTTGAAAGGGTTTTTTAAATGTGAGCCAGTGTTTTTTATGAATGTTTTCACAGCTCATTACAGAATTTAAACTGCAAGTCTAATATTTTCCACTCAAGTGGAAGTAAAACGATCTATATTTGAGCTGTAAAATAGCTTATGCAGCTGTTGTACATTTTGCCTAATAAATTTTATATTTAATTGTCTTCCTGACTAAAGTTGTTTGATTGTGTGATGGTATCATTGTAACAAAACATTGAGTTAAACAGATCAAGAAAAAGGTTAACTTAATTGATTTAAGAGGAACAAAATGTAGCAAACCAGTTTTTCTTAATGAATAGCTGTAATTTCATTCACCAACATAAAAGACAATAGGATTTACTATTGTGCAACTTAATTTTAATAGATGTACTGCTGAATCAAGGCAACAGGCTCTTGGCAGTCAATTTAACTGAACAGAAATGTTAGGTTAAGGAAGCTAAACCTTAAACAAAATTATATACAATGTGTAGTTTTATCAACGCTGTACAAATCCCACTGTAAACTGGAAGATTTACAAGATAAACAAAATAAAGACCAACCTGGGTTCAGTTCAGAAACCATATTGGAACAGACATTTCCAGTTCTGAAAAAGGCTGTAAACGTTGTGCAAAAAATTTTATATACAGTATACTGTAACTTGTTTGTACCTATCACTCAATGTTGTCTTGTCAGCATAGAATAAAAAAGTTTCATTTTGAACTTTCCCTCAGGAATGGAGCAGCAATAAAAGAGTATTCTATAAACTCTTAACACAGCTTCAGGTTGACATTTAAAGTTCATACAAGGTCCCTGAACTTGTCAAAATACACGTTGATATGATTGAAATAAAAAATTAATTATATTTGACAAATGATTGGCAAACGTATCAAACATAATTTGTGGAAAATTTGTCGAGGTGTCTTAAAACTCAAGCCTTATCGTAAAAACCACCAGTCAATGAAGTGCTCATACACATCATCAGTGGATTGTCAACAAGAGCCATCCGTATGGATGTTGGCTGGATGTGTTTCTTCCTTGGTCCTTTGAGCAGCATCCACTACATTAGTGTGTCAGTGAAATGTGCCTTTATTCTCAATTAATTGACTAGTGTTGTTATAAACCTATGCTCATTTGGCACACCATGTTAGTTCCTCACAGCCCTGTATGGAAGTTGTCAGCAATTCTTAGGCTGTTCTAAATGTCCTAGAGTTAGTCTGAAGAAAGTGGCATGGTCAGTACTGATGTTACACAATGGAATTAAAAGAATGAGCCTGGTGCTTTTTATTGCACACTTCTGATCAGCCAGAAAAGTCATTTTGTCCAATCACTTTGTGATTATAGCATGCATTCAATAAGCTTATGCAATATTAGCATAATTTTTTTTTTATCTGGAATTGCATTGCTCATGATGATCATGATAAACTCTTAATCCCAGGTCACAATGTTTCAAAGTTGTGTTTTTTTTATTTTTATAAAGCCAGGCAGCACAAATAAACTTAATGATTTCCACTAATATCTGGATAATTTGTCTGTTACCTGCTGATTTGGCCTTGTGTTAGTTCCTGTGTAAACAATGCTTTTATTATTATATTTGTTAATTTTAATTAAAAGGAACACGAAAACTAATAAGCCAAGTGATGGGAACAATGCAGCTTCCTGCATGAAATATAATCTTGTGTCTGGCTGTAGAGCAAATGTTCATAATTTGTCACATGTATTAAGATGACATGGGGTTGAGAACTGAAAAACCCCTTTGTATGTAGCAGAGGCAGCGCGCCATCCTTTTCACCTCAACTCTCAATATCCTAAATATTAAACAGCAGCTCAGCTTTTCACTGAGACTTTCAGCCAGTCAAACTGTACTGCATGCGACCCTCTTTTTCCTGTCAATAGTTTGAACTGCATATTTACAACAGAAAACTGATGGAAGTCATGATTGCTGATATCAAGGTAAGAATTTTGGAATATTTTAGACCATATTAAAGCAAACTTAACTGTGTCCTCCTTTCCACTTGATTTCAAGACAATGCCTTTTGAACTCCCTAAAAGCAGCTGCAGGAGAAAGACCAGTAAACCAATGCAGGTGAGGGGCTTTTCAAACAAGAATAACATGAAGCTTGTGCACATGGTCCCCCTTTAGCAGCAAATACTGTTCATACAAGTTGGAGCGTGGATCCTGCTGACAGTTCAGAACCAGGCAAGTCTAATTTGAGATTGTTTTTACGTTGTCCTGGCAGTGTCGCAGGGCATTCTCACGTTGGATTGGAGGAGCATCTCTGGAGTAGGAGAGCATGGCAGGTGTCACAGACTCTAACTGGTTTGGGAGATGCTGGCAGAGGAAGCTCATTGTCAGAGCAGCTGTTGCAGAAAATCTCCCCACAGTTCCTGCAGTGATGCTGTGGACA